>NW_012267315.1:6648647-6665218 GCF_000151885.1 Dipodomys ordii
GGGGCTGGGAAGATGGCTCAGTGGTAGAGCACTTGCCTTGCATGCATGAGGCCCTGGGTTTGATTCCTCAGCACCACATAAGCAAAAAGAAAAAAACCAGAAGTGGCACTGTGGCTCAAGTGGTAGAGCACTAGCTTTGAGCTGAAGAGCTGAGGGACGGCGCCCAGGCTCAGAGTTCAGGCCCCACAACCAGACCCCCCCAAAATAATAAATATAAGGGAAGTGGTAGGTTGAAGATGGGTGAAAATGTTGAAATGATAACACAAATCATGCATGGTATAAACAAACTGCTTTGTTAAATGGCAAATAAATCAATACATAACCTAAATTACTATAAGTAAGGGAAGGGGTGGGTTGTAAGGGTGGGTGAAAATGTTGAAAGGGGTGACATTGGTCAAGATGTACTGTATTCATAAACTAGTTTGGTGAATGGCAACTCCCTTTTTGTACAACTAAAATATTAAAAAAAATAAAAAGAAGGCAAGATATGCTAAAGCACTGGATGACAATAAATGCTTGACTAGGCTGGTAGGAAGAGGGTTGACCTTCATTCTCCCACTAGGAGTCAATATAAACTACTAAGAATCAGAAGATGTTGGCTTCAGGAACTTACAGGTTGCTATTATTATATTCTAGTACTAAGGCTACAATTTATTTAAGGAAAAAAAAAGAAGAAAAGAAAAACTTCTTTTGTGGAGAAACCTTAGTAGGAGTCATAATTGGAACCAATATTGAGTCAGTAGATTTAAGTGATCTTAAAATATCACAAGAGAAAGAACTGGAAATAAATATAATGTGAAAGCCTTTAAACATCTGACAGCTGTAGGTGGGCCTGTGAATATAGGTCTTTAATTAAATATAATCAAACTCTTGATACAAATAGTGCAGAACTTCTCTTTGTCCAGTCTTTGATCATTTTAAACCACTGTGGGAGCATAGAATTGACTATTCCAGAAACAAGATGGGGTCTAGATCATTTGCTTGTTAAAAGTTGAATGCCACAGGTAGGAGGACAGAGAGGTTAAGAAAACTATTTGCATAAAAGAGGTAAATGTCTGATTCTCTGCTTTCCCACTTACTACTAAATCCTGATGTCTTAGAGTCTGCTTTCTTGTTTGTCAAATGGGGAAATGGTTACCTATGAGTTATCAACTGCTGTGCAACTAATTATTTTCACACCTAGCAACTTCAAACAATAAATATTTACTATCGCACAGAGTTCATGAGAAGTCGGAATTTGGAAGTAGCTTGGCTGGGTTATGCTGGCTTGATGACTTATTAGATTGCAGTAGAGATGTTGGTTGGGGCCCACAGTCACTTCACGGCATAGAAGAACTGCTTCTAAGGTGGCTTGCTCACAGAGCAGAAAAATCTGTGCTACTGGCAGCAGGCTTCAGTTTCTCACATGTAGTTTTATCCAACAGGGATACTAGAGCATCCCACAACATGGCTGTTGCTTCCTGCAGAAAAAGCGAGCCAACAAAGAAAGGCAAGGCAGAAGTCTTGTAAGTCTCATGCGACCATTTTCATAATGTACTATTGGCTTTGTTCGTGGTAAGAGGAGGCTAAAAAACTTCAATATCTGGAGGCTGAAGTCTATGGGATGCCATCTTGGGAGGATGGCCACATGGATATTAAATGTAATTTTTTTCAAATTTCAATGTTAATATAATGAATACACAAGGAAATATATATGTGTCAGGTATAGCTACATGTAATGTGTAGCATATATCTCTCTTAGATTTTTAAACTAACTGATTCAGTGATCAGATCACTTGGTGCTGTCTGAGGACTACAAAGATTTCTGTGCCCTTTGTAATAAAAGGACACTGGAGTCTCTGGCTCTCCTTGGAAATTCTTATAGACCTGTGAACAATTGTGCTCGGTGTAGCCCAAAAATATCAGAAAAGATCAGCTGGCTCAGCTGTTACATATATCAGCCTTGGAGGGAAACATAGGGCCTAGACAGCTGCAGTAGGCACCCCAGGAATTTGTAGCCCCACCCCCTTTTATTATGTACATGTTCAACCTCAAGGCCAGTGATAATGCACTTAGTTCCAGAATGGAGAAAGCAGTCGAGAAATTAAAAAACAAAAAGACTGAGAGGAAAAAATGTAGCCAAACTCTAAAGGCTATAGAAAATCTCTTCTTTCTTCTGATGGAGAAAAGACTTCTTTCTTTCAAACAATTGCCAAGTGGTTTGGCAATAGAGAGGACTTAAGACTCAGGAAGGATTTAGTCACAAATATGAAGTCATTGTGGACTATTTATGGAGTCCATTGATTTCATCTCTGATGGGGCCCATGTGACAAAGCAGAAACACCATCCACCAATCCCCACTCAACATTTGTTTCTTGTTTCTTTTCCTTGGCATAGGAGAGAAATTCAGTACACAAGGTTGGAGATGTGAAAATACAATGCATCCTGTCATCCCCAAGCTACGTCAACTCTTTCATCCATCAGAAGAAAAAGATTTTGTAGAGCTTTTGGAATTAGTGTACATCATGCCCCAATGAGTTGATCTGATCAGGAGGCAGATGCTGTGCTGTGGTCAACAGTGCTTAGATAAGACCCTCTTTAAATGTAAACTCAGTCCAAGGGACTTGGTATGGCAGGTCTAGTTCTGGCCAATCAGGACCAGAGACTTAATTATATATAAGGATCCTTTTATATCTAATTCCTACTTGGGCTTCACTGGATAAACTTAAGAGTTCCTCACTTGTGCCATACTGTGAAATTATAGGGCATGAAAGAGAGCAATAGTTTCAAAGATATGGAAAACCTGACATGTTACTGGGACCTAACTATACATACACTGTGTGTTTTCCAGATGCAACTTAGGTGAATCTTGGTGTGTGTAAGCCCATCTGGGATGGAAATGCTCCCAGTGGTAGCAGAATACGATCTTGCAGGACATGCAAACTGGCCTTCAACTCTCCACACACCCATTTATTGGTCATCACCAAAGAGAAAGAAAGAGCTGAGCATGGAGACAAGGATTTTGTGTATGTGGACAGGGAACCTTTCAGATGTATCTGCTTGTGAAGAGGAAATATTTAAGTGAAGCCAGGCTTAGGGCAAGGGACCGCTTTGGAATTAAATAACTGAGAATGTGGAATGGATGAAATTTTAGATTTAGCCAGCCCTGGGTTTGAAGTATGAATTTGAGACATTGAAAACCAGCCATGGCTTCACTATATAAAGAAGAGACTCAGATAGCTCTGGATACAGTAGAAGGCAAAGGGCTCTTCTGACTCCCTATCATCCTAGGAAGGGTATCGTGGAGGCTTGTGTGCAGAGTGGATAAATGGAAGTTCTCCCAGCTAAACCACAGACGTTGCCACTGTTGACCTATCTTCCTGTGCTCCCATCTATAAAATGGGGTTAACAACAGTACTTTCTTCAACAGGACTGAGAAAAATAATGTATGTAGAGCCCATAGCACAACCACAGTATCTAAAAAATTCAACACATGTTAAAAGTAATGCTGTTTAAAAATACTATTCTCAATTTTTCTTACTAGCAGCAAATAAGTTTGATCCTGCCTTCTCTTAATTACATTCCAATTGTCTTACTTAAAGCAGATCATGATAAAATCTAGATTTGAACACCCATACAGTGTTAGGATCCTAGGAAACAAAATTATTGACATGGGATATTGATCACAGTATTCTCTATGACAAAAACATGAACTCACACCCTTCTTCCCAGGAAAACTCCAGTACTCCATGTGGTCTGATTTGCAAGATGCTCAAACCCACAATGCCAACTTGGACCACGGTCCTACACATTCTGAAACTCCAGGAGCCCTGGCTTTGTAGTCATCTGTCAGATCCCTTTGGAGAAAGGGTCGTACTAAATCTCTGTTCCCTGTGAGTAACCAGGAATGACCTGGTCATGTCCTTATTTTTGCCACTAGGTTAGGATGAAAATGAAGAGTGGAGGCTTCAGCTTGGCTGGGCATTTCCCCCCAGGAATGAGGTGAGAGGGTGTAGATGTGTAGAATCTAGGTGTGGCACTTTTTCTGCTCATCTTTGGGTATCAATCTCCATATGGAGGGGATTCCTGTTCCTTGATCTCTGGTAGCCAAGGCTTAGGTATTCCCAGAGGAGAGCCACAGATCAGCGTACCAAAGGAACAGGGGATGTCTGAGAAGGCAGCTGCAGATGCTGAAAATAAATCCAGGGCCTCTAGGCCAGGAGCCTTGTGGAAAAAGCCTGCATTCTCCAGACAAGCTCTCATCTGGGCAGAGAGGCCAAGCCAAGGCCTGGGGCAGCAACATAGGCAAAGGGCGGGGCTGCCTGGTAGAAGCTGGGCAGCAGAGAACATCTTGATGAGCTACAATGTATGGAGTGAGGAAAAGATGGGAAAATTAAAGTGGACCTGGCAGGATCCCTAGGACCATGGTGCAGCGAAGCCTTGGAGAAGGACTGGTACTGCGTTCATGTTCTTGCTTGTGCTCACGCTTGAGCTGCAGGCAGGCCTCTGGGTAGAGGTGAAGTACTTTGGCTGTGGAGTCAGTCACATCTGGGCATTGGGAGCTCAGCTCTGCAGTTACTTGCTGCAGGATCCTGAATAACTCACCTTTTCCTTTGAAGCTTCACTTTCTCAGTCCTCTGGGAGGAGGAAAACACTCCTCTCTTCAGTGCTGAGCAGATGAACTGCCCACCCAGCTAATGTGGTTATTTCCTATGAAGTGACAATTTTCTGTGTTCTCAGATACAAACATTTCTGAGTCCGGTAACAGCACTATTAATGGTGGGTATTATTGTTACTCTCAGACAAGAAGACTAAGGCATGGTGAGGTTAAGTAATTGTCCTCAGTTCACATAGTCCAGTTGCGAGGAGGCTAGGATTTGAAGGCAATCAGCCTTTCTATAAAAAACAAAAACTTAGCCTAGTGCCTAGTACAAGATGACTAATATTTACAATTATTCTCTCTGCTTAGGGCCAGAATTGGAGCCATATATCTTAAGTATTTGCTTCCATTAAAACTGAGTAGATTCACATTTCATTAAAATCCATTCTCATTTATGGGAGATGACAGATGTGCAATATTCTTTTATCTTATTGTCATAGAGATTAAGGAACTATCTTTTAGCTTGATATTGTTTATCTCATATGAAACTGTAGAGCTTACTTTTTTTGGATGGTACTGAGCCTTCATGAAGGCTCCTGCTAGGAGCTTACTGCCTGCATAGAATGGATCTGTCTAGAGAGGGTGTGTGTGTGTTGGGGGGGGGGGGGGGGATGGTGTTCATCTAGGCTGAGCTGGCAGGGTATAAAGCTAGAGCCTCAGGCAAGACAAGGCCTACAGGGCTGAGAGATTCATTCCCTTACTTGCATAAAGGCTACATATCTCTTAACCCTGACTTGGTTCACATCTCTGAAACCAACAGCATTGAGGCCTTCCTTCTGAAAGACTGCCTGAGCCTTTCACCTTGTACCAGTCTTAACAGGCAGCATGTGCCAAAACCTTCCAAATTTGGAAAGGAAGTAAACATTTTGCCATGAATAACTCTGAGCTTTGATTCACGGGTCACCTAGGAGTTAATTGGGTGCTCTCCTTCCCCTTGTCAATTTTACCACCATGTTCCTGAAACAGTGGACTCTCCTAAGAGAAAGAATAGAGACTATGGGCAGAATGGGATAAATAAATTGATTCTGGGCCACCTTTATGAACAGAAGACAGTGGGAAGTGCAGGCTTTGCTGTTCTAGGCAGTAGAGTACCACTGCAGCAAAGTACAGAGGTATTAAATACAGGTATCAGAAAGGACCTCAAAATTTTTTCACCCCACACTACTTTTCAATCATTGCTAACTTCCACAATCAAGGCACATATAAATGTAGGCCAGAATGGAGTCTCTTTCTCAAAGAAGAAATGTTTTTCATTCATGACAGACCACCTGGGTAGCAAGTTTCAGCATTTTCTACAAGAGACTCTAAACTAAAGAGGTTTTAGATGTGTTTTTCTAGACCAGGGAAGAGTGTGTGGCAGTCTCGGACAACTTCATCTTTTCTTAGTGAGGGTCAACCTTCCTCTATCTTTCACCACAGAAGGTCCCTCTGAATAGCTTTGCTTCACTGACTTACATGTGCCCTACAGAGATTGAGAACACATTCTGGAACCAAACCACCTAGCTCCAAATCCACGCTCTGCTATTCCTACATGTGTGGCCCCGGGCAAGTTTCTCTACCTCCTTCTTTCTGTTCTATTTTCTCCTCTGGAAAATGAGAAAAACAGTACTTACATCATAGTATTGGTTGAAAGAAGGATTAAATGAGTGAATACATATAATTTTGTATTAAACCAACTCGGATCCCAATAAAGATTAGGTATTAACACAAATGCTGTTCTCAATTTAAAAAATAGATAATAACAAGGAGCAGAAGTTGTATACTGTCTTTAAAAAAGGAAAAACAAGATGCCACCGGGGGGAGGCAGGACACATGGTTTCAGAAGCTGTGATAATCAAAGACAGAGCAAGAGAGCGGAAAAAAATAAGGTTCACAACGTAATGGCCAAGATCTGAAAATGACGAAGGTCAAGGGTCAATGTTTTACAACAGCTGCACCTAGTCTTTGAGTCTCCCAGCTGTTGGTTACCGCATCAAATACACAAATTCCAATTTTCCATGCCCCAACTACAGCGGCAATGTCATCTTGGAGAAAAAAGTCACAAATAAATAAAGCACACGAGGCCAGTTTTCTTTCCCATCTCCCAGGGAAGGGAGGAAGGAACTTAACCCTTCTGCACGTACAAAGTAAATGGCCCCTTTGGTAGAGCCAGGGGAGGGACAGAGTATCCTTTGCCAGTGAAAATAAGATATTTGGTCCATGAGCTCTCCATGCCCCAAATGATCTGCACATTAGCTGGACAGGCTAATGAATGGCATTTGTTTTTCTCACTTGGAGATTCAGGCTCAGGTCCAGTCTTAAGGTTTCCATTTAATCGCAGAGTTGTATTTCCCCTGCAGGAAAGAACAGCTGGATCGGGAGGGTATACATGTCTTACTTCACATCTGTCAAAGGAGATTGGCTTGGGAGGGGAAGGATTGACCTTGAAAGATTTTTTTTTTCTTTTTCCTTCATATTATAAAAACAGCACAATTAAAAAAAAAACCACTTCAATTTTTTTTCTTTTTTTTTTCACTTTAAAGTTGTAAACTGAATCTCTGTTGCTCACTGGCTTAGGGAGGAGAGATAGGGATGGCTAGGAGCTCAGAGAACTTGTAATTAGGGCATTTCAATGATTTTTGCATCCCAATATGTGCTGATCCAATAGGCAACAGCTAGCTGGCTGAAGAGCTAGCTGGGAAAGAGGCTGAGAGAGGAGAGGACAGAGAACATGATGGCCTGAGCAGACTAGTGTAAAGGCTGGGACACTCTCCTGATTCATTTCTTGTTTTACCATAGCCAAACCAGGCAGTCTGTGAATCTTCATCTATTTGAAATTCACAAAGTCAGGCTCATCTGGATATGGGCAGTACTAGCCAGGGCTTAGGTGTCACTCTATGTGGGATTCTACAAAGAGCCAATCAGCACATTCATTACATTGTCACCAACGGGAGTCCAGGCTGGCCCCTTGAGAGAACTGGGTGCTCAGAGAGGTTGGGTCATGCTGCCAGAGACTACGACTCTCCAGCTGAGGGACGTTTTAGTGTGGGCTGTGAAATTAAATTGAAAATTAATTTTCAATTAAAAAAATAAAATCTCAGTATTTATTTCAGTGTATATCTCCCAAGGTCACCTTCAACACACAACAGTCAACTTCAGGATATGCTGAATGTAGTCTGTCTACACTCTGCAAACACTCCTCTAAGTGCTCGTGGCCAATCTGTAATCATTAGTAGAGTCAACAAATATTCTTTAAAATGTCCTGAGTAAAAAATGTCCTAATGTCTTCCATGATTTGTTTTATTGCATCAAGCCTATTTTCAGTCCATCAGCAAATCCTTTCAGCCACATCACCAAACCATTCTGAAAACTACTCAAGGTAGGCCACAGACTTTCTGTCTGGTCTCCTCGCTCTCATCTTCCCCCCATAGAGACCTTTCTCAACAAGGTAGCCAGAGTAATTTCCCTAAAGGATTAATCAGAAAATGCTAGTCTATGCAGTTAAATACTTCAGTGGCTTCCCATTATATCCAAATTCTCATCAGGACCCTGGGTCAGACTTGATCTTTTCCTGTTACCTTCCCTAAACTCTCTTTTCACCACATTTACTCCTCCTCCTGTACTAGGCTTGAAATTGGCCTTTTTTTTCTGATACTCATCCATGCCAGGCTTAGTCATGTATATCTATTCTCCTTTCTACCTGGTATTTTCTTCTCCTAGACCTGTATATGGGGCTGCCCACATAATCCAGTGTTCTTTTGATATACTTTCCCTGATCAAGCTCACTAAGGCCAGTTCCCCACCTCCCCCACCTGTCATTTTCTAGCCTACTCCCCAGTGCTTTTCCATTTTCATTTTTAAAATCATTTATTGGTCCACATGTTCTTTTTCTATGATTTATTACTGGTCTACAAGCTCTAGGATAGCAGGAATCTTTCCTATTTTGTTCACTTATCATGCCCTGTGCCTGTATGTACATAATAGTCAGTGAACAGAAGGCAACATTAAACTGTTAATTCTGTTTTATGACTTGTCTTGGGTTCTTCTCAAAGAGTTTCTACTGTCTCAATTTTCCTGCATTCAGTGTGCCTAAAAACAAGTTGTGACATCCATCCAACCACCAGGATTTCAGGCACTCAGCTTATCAAAGATCATCTGAAGCTGGGTAGTGGTGGCTCACACCTGTAATCCTAACTACTCAAGAGGCTGAGAGCTGAGCATCGCGGTTCAAAGCCAGCCCAGGCAGGAATGTCTGTGAGACTCTTATTGCCAATTAACCACCAGAAAACCAGAAGTGGCACTGTGGCTCAAGTGGTAGAGTGCTCGCCTTGAGATGAAGAGCTCAGGGACAACACCCAGGCTCAGAGTTCAAGCCCCATGACCACCACCACCAACAACAAAAAGATCATCTGAGTGCTAAGCAATAGCCAGCGCTACTCTTCCTATGTTGTTGTAGGCTATATTGGGAATCGGATAGAAACTAGTTGGACTCTGGGGGAGCTTATAGTCTAGTACCATCACTCTTCCCTGGCAGAAAAGAGATTGATTGGTTATAACTTTGAAGCCACATCATGCATTTCATGGTTGCTAAGGATGGAGATGGTCACTGGATGCACAGCTTCCTATTGCTCTTGGCACTGCTGTTTGCTTACTCTAGCATATGAAGCCAGCAGACCAGCATTTCCCAGTGTTTCCAGGGGCAACGGCTGTCTGTGTGTTCAGATGGGGTGTTTCCTCTACTTGAGGAGTGACTCATGATTGTAGCAACACTTGAATCAGAAAGTACATTTTAAGCAGTAACATTTTCTTCTCAAAGTGGAAGACAGTAGTATTTTTTCCCACTACATTAAACCATCAGCCTTTGCAGAGTTTCCTTCATTTTTGAAAGCCCTTTGTAAGATAGTACCTGTTCTCTCAGGCACTCACTGTAGACCTTACTATGTGTCTCCTTCCTAGTTCATTATCCCACTGTATTAATATCTCTGTTTTTCTATCCACCCATCATTTATTCATCCATCCATCCATCCTGCATCCATCTATTTTTCTACATATCTCTCTACCACCTACTTACCTAACAATCTACCAATCAACCATCCTTGTTGGAGTCTTAGCATCCTTCAGCCCAATTCTAGAAGGCAAGTTTTTTACACCAGCTTCCTAGAAGTGCCCAGAAGATTGTTTACTCTGTGATTTTCTTGAGGGCCAGCTTAGCTTTGGTTCACTTAGGTATGAGCCAACCAAGAGATTCCAGAGCCCAACCAAGAGCCCAGAGCCCACTTGTCTGAAATGAAGTGTGGTACGCACTGTGTCCTAGAAGGAAATGGCTTTGTGTCAAGAGCTAAGACTCTGTTCTTGAGAGGATTGGTAATGGCTCATTGGTAATGGCGGCAAGGCACTGGGCTCCTTGTATAGTCTATGCCAGTACCAGCGAAACACTTTCCAAGGATATAGGTGCTGATTCAAAGCTCACTTCCCAGGGTGATGATGTGAGGCTTAATTATGTGAAAGGGATTTACATCCACAGCTGCCAGGAAGAGCACATCTGGCTTTCTTCCTCATATTTTGTGATGATACCTCTGATATCTCAGTTATGGCTGCATTTGGCCTTGCTGGGCACAAGGGAAGTGACCTCTTCATTTTCTTCTGCAGAGTTGAGTAGTGATATACTCAGCACATCTCTTGTAAACTCAAATGTGAACAAAAACACTAATAAAGCATTGCCGTGACCACTAGAAGTCATTTCTAATGGTCCCACTCTCTATTGATTGGGAAATAAAAACAAATTGAACAGAAGGACTCAGAGGAGTGGTTGAGTGGAGTGATTTTGAGACTGCCTGGACAATGGAGTAGGATGACAGCTAACCTTCAATAACACACCAAGTTCTGAACAGATTTTTCCACCAAAGAAGCTGGGAAATCTGCAGGGAAAAGATGATCGATATCCTGGCTCATCAGGGAAATGCAAATTAAAAGCACAGCGAGGTGCTATTCATGCTCACGATTGCCAGAATGGTCAGAAAGAAAACAAAGTAAAACTGATAATCCACATGTTGGTGCTGATGACAAGTAACCAGAATCTTTAACATTGTTGATGAAAATAGAATAGTTCAACTACTTTGAAAAGCTGTTTGGCATTTTTTTTCTTAATCAAACACACCATCCAATGCAGTAGTACTATTAGGTTATTTGCTCAATAGAAATAACAAATGTATGCCCACAGAAAATCCTGGGGTAGCAATCTGTGCCTTTTACCGTTCATGTGTGGCCAAGCATGGTGGCAGAACAAGCCTTTCCCTTTTACCACTTACCTTTGTATTAGAACTAGAGACTAAAACCTATACATCTTGGGTGGAACTGATCAGATGTTTATCTCCAGGAGAAAAAAGATATGGGTAGGTGGTTTGTGATTAACCTAAATCAATAGGGCAATGCAAGTGTCTTCACCAGAATGGTTTAATCAGACCTGAGTTGGCCCAACAAGATTTTATATGATGATGCTAAGTGGAGGTTGGAGGTGTGGGCAGGAAGTTATGTTCTTTCTCTTTCTTGATCAATGTGATATGTATATATGAGCCCTGAAACTGCCTCCGTCATTTTCTGCTATGAAGGAAAACCAGTCTCAGGAAGGAGACAGAGGAGATGAGAGAAAAAAGGATAATGAAAATAGGGCTGGATCCTTGATCATATCATACCTGATGTCCACTTTCCTCTGAATTTATTGGTATTAAAACACCAATTAATTCTCTTGTTTAAGGTGCTAACTGGAAGGGTTAGAAGTGTAACTCAAGTCATGGGGTACTTGTCTCGACTGTGCAAGGCCTAAGGCCCAATCCCCAGTCTGTCTGTCTGTCTGTCTGTCTGTCTCTCACACATACACACTGCCAGTGAGGGTTGGATAATTTTTGTTACCTGAAACTAAAAGCCTCTTAACTAATCTAAATGTGGATCTGTGAATGGATCTGATTTCAGAAGACTGTTCAAAGAGGTAAATGAAACCATAAACAAGTTCTGGAAGACAAAGTCAAAGCTAACACAGAGATGTGAGGTAAAAAGATAGGGAGACAATCTAAATGGAGCCCGCTCAGGGCTTGGAACTCTGAGCCTGGAAATAAGTGTTTTGCATAAAGATCACATATGGCACTCTGCCAGGACCGGACCTAGATGGGAAGAAGGTAGGCCAGCCAGAGAGAAGAAACTACCTGAGACAATGAGGAGATTGCCTCAGGCAAATGGCCAGTTACATGACTAGGACATCAAAGGGAGACTGTTCATGCTACAGGCTGCCTGTACTTTCTGGCCAGCATTAGCCTAAGAATGTGAATGCAGCTGTTGGAGCTGAAGCAGATTCAGCAGCTTTTCCCATTTAGTTGGCCTGGGAGTGGGGCTAGGGATCTGCATTCAGACAGGGACCTCCTTCTTGACTAGGTAGCTTGTAAAAGACACAGGGAGAAACTCTGTTTTCTTGGGTCCTAAAATCCAATGACTGCTCCAAAGGCCATGGCACGGGCCTTCGTTCACTCCTGCACCATGCATTCTGCTTTCCTACCACTCACAGCACCTATTATCAAAACATCCTGCTTCTGACCCCTTAGCTCCTCCATGCCTCAGGGAATCTCTTTTTGTATCCTTTTATCTCCCTTAAAATAGTGGGAAAAAGGCCTTTAACTCTATTTGTAGGCTTAGCCACGGGTAGCAAATGATTTTTCAAGCCTTGCCTTTCCCAGTCCCTCTTGAGGATCTGAATGCTTTCCAGAACTGGCACATGACAGGCCATGTGTTAGATTTTATCTGGGGGAACAGAAGGCTAGGAACCCAGGTATAAACTGGCATGGTCTGTAGAGCTCCCTTTATGCTTATCAGCCCAAACATCCCTCTGCCCTGCGAAAGATGCTGTGTGATTAGAAGTTTTTAGATGGTTCCAGGCTGGGTTGAGTATTTTCATCATCAGTCTTGGACTCCATCTTGTACTGATATGTCCATTCTTTGCATTGTCTTCAGGCTGTACAGGCCAGACTTATAAAGTACATGTAAAAATCTCAGGTGAATCATGAGATACAGTAATTACATCTTGATATTTTAAGAGCATAGGTTTTACAGTCAGCCAACTTGTCTGTTCTGGTCGTAACTACATGGGTAGACCTTCTCCCCAAGCTTTCAGTATCTACTTCCCTGTGGTCAGGAAGAATGGCATTATCTCAAAACTCAGCAGTGTATTTCTACAAACATTCCCAGAACATTGAGTAGGGGGGGCCTGCATATTAGAGAGGCTTAATAAAGAATAGTTGGGCCTTTTTAATAGTTATTGTTTTTGTTTTATTTGTCAGTTGTGGGGCTTGAACTCTGGGCCTGGGCATTGTCCCTCAGCTCTTCAGCTTAAGGCTATCACTCTACCACTTGAGCCTTGGTGTCACTTCCGGTTTTCTAAGTGGTTTATTGGAGGTAAATCTCATGGACTTTCCTGCTTGGTCTGGCTTTGAACCGTGATCCTCAGATCTCAGCCTCCTGAGTAACTAAGATTACAGATGTGAGGCCACTGGCCCCCAGCTTTTAATAGTTATTCTTAAGGTAATATAGAGAAGTCAGCCAATAAGTCCTGGCTTATGATAATCTGACTTAATAATCATGTCAGGTAATAAATACTTTTTGGGGGGGCAATGTCACACCTTCCTTCCTTCTCAATAGCTGCTTTTTTTTTTACATTATAAGACATTCTTTAAATGCAAGATGTTCTGGTTCTGGACTCTTGTTTGTTTGTTTTTGTTTTTTTCCCCTAGCACTGAAGATTGAACCCAGGGCTTCATACATGCTAGGTAAGTGCTCCATCAATGGGCTATATCCCTAGCCTATTGCTCTGATCTTTGAATAGTCCACTGGTATGGATGCTTGTGTTTCCTCCAGTGGAGTTGAAGATGAAGCTCAACATGGCTTATTTTAAAGTTTTAGTCTTGATTCTGCTTTATGGGCCCCCTTATACATACCCACTTGTAACATTTCAGGTCCTTTTAATAGTCAATGCCAGCCTAGCTGGATATTCTGTGGGCCCCAAAGTCCACTCTGTTGATGCTCAACAAACCAGGATTGCTAGAGAATTCATATTCCTTAAAGAGGAACCTTAACCAATGAATGATAGAAGTTGGTGGGTGACATGAAATTATTCAGACTCTTGGATATCTAATTCCAACATTTGAATGAAACTCCAGTTGTCTACAGTATAACTTGCTCAATAGCATACTTTCCATAGCTGCCTCCTCTTCCCTACCTCACTTCCTCTGAGTTTTGCTGGCATTTCATGGGGTTACCTTTCAAAATTAACTACTTGCACTTGAATGTTTGCTTAGTGTCTCCTGGGGATACTGAAACAAAGGCCAGTTTCAATTCAGACCTGCAACTTCTACTTAGTTTTAACAGCCAGTTCAGATAGGGTGTATCTGAAGAAAGGTAAACTCAGCCAAGATTAGATGGGCCTAGCCAAAGAACATCAGGAACATTCTGAGGATGCCAGAAGCCAATGTGGAAGCTCTTTATAATAAGCTGGAGCCATCTGCCGGCCTGTAATAACCAGAAGATGAAGTCCTAATCTGGGATGCAGTTAAACTGTTTATTCTCTGTTTGTGGTTTTGTATTTAAAGCTTAACATGCTCTGAATGCTGGATTTAAGTTCATAAGCACATTGTTTTACAAAATTGGCATGAAGTCCTTTCAATGCAATATGTAAAATTGCATCAAGACCTTCTCTCTTCAGTATTATTCTTTATTCTTAAAAGAAAAATCAACCTGGTAGGACCACAGACCTGTAAATGTCTTGCAGGAATGCCAAGAACAACTCTCCAAGCCAGTTTCTAAGAAGCAATTTCCGTCCAGTCCCATAAAACTCCCCAAAGCACCTTAGGCGAACACTGAAACATTGGGTATGTTTGCAAACTGCAAATACAGAAGACATTTAATTACACTGAATTCATCAAAACCCTAATTGAGACAGGAGCTCAAACCTTACAGCTTAATTACTTTAATTTCAGATGGGTAACAGACTTCGTCATGTACTGCCCTTTATACTGAAATTCGTTAGAGAGAGACCCACAGACGCTCACTAGTAATTCTCCCAGCCAAATGAAGGTGCAGATCAACATAAATAATAATGCTAAGTGAGACCCATGATTGGATTTACTAATCACGTCAATTCCCAATTTCTATCCTTTGCCATAACGTTCCACGGAACCAGCTCTGCCTCCTGGGAAGGTTTCTGTGAATGCAAAGCTAGGCAGTTTTCACTTCTAGTTTTTATTTTCTTGAAAAAAAGAATCCAGATTTTTATTTTCCCACTCATCAGACAATATCGAACCCAGTGCTAGTCCTCTAAAACTGTCCTGTTAATATCTTATTTTGATCTCAGTGAGTAGACTTGTCTAACTTTCTCCTTTTTCCCCATCATGTGTCTGGTGGGAACCCCTCATGCTCCTTACTTTCACCAAGTAAGTTGTCAAATTTCCCAGTGATCTGGGGTTGACTGTGGTGGTAAGAACTCTAGGGACTGGAGTTGATAATGGTATGTAACTTGTAGTGACGTCCTGGGGGACCAGGTACTATTAATGTTTGCTTGTCTAGTTTCATGATGGTGGCAATGTTAGCACATAGCGGTGCTTCTACCCACTCTGTAGATAAGAAAACTGAGACTTAGAGAAGTAACTTTTCCAAAGTCCCTTATTCAGAAAAATGACAGTCCAAATGTATTCTTAGGCCAGTCAGATTTCCCCTGTCCACGTTCCTTCTAAAAAACAATTTTGCTTCCTTTACAAAGACTTTTAGAGTTCTACAGAACCCTGGAAAAGAGCACTGGCTAGTTTTGGAAATCTCCAAGTGGGAACAGGACAAAGGAAGTTGGAAGGAACATCTGGCTCCCAGAGTCACTATAAGGACTTATATACCAACCCTGGCTGTTACTTCTCTCTCTTGTTAGGTCGAGTTGTGAGATGACCCAGCACAGATGCAGGGATAGACAGCAGCATTTGCTAAAGTTCAGGCAGCCATGTGCCCAGAGGCAGGCATTCTAACCAAGCTGATGATGAACTGTGTTGCTGATGAGTTATGCGCTACATATGCATTCAAGCCATTTCCTAAGTAATTAGTTGTGTGTGACACTGACTAGACCCCACCCAGTCATTTGTTTCGAGTCTACATGATCTCTTCCCCCTTTGGGCTTGCTTTTCAATCAAACTTCAGGTACAAATGACTAATGAACTAATGACAACACTAATAATGGCCAGCCTAATAATCATAGTGCTAAAGGTGACAATGCTAATTAAGAGAGTGTTAATAGCAACAGACTCCATTGGTGTGACTATTCATCTCTGGGAGGCAAAAAGGCGGTGACCAAGCAGAGCAAGCAACAAGCACCAAAGGCAAGATATGCCAACCACATACACAGGAGGATTATAAAAGCTCTGTAGTGCAGGCCCACAAAATCTAAGACAGCAGATCACTGGGAAAATAGAAAACATTCAGTCCAATGAGCTGGGCAAATCATCACGAACCGAAACAACTGTCTAGAAGTCCCTTTTCAGAAGGATCCTATCTGCCTGGGAACCCTGGAGCTGATTATTGACAAGATTAGGATGACCCGCTTGTTGGGCACCAGTGGCTCATATCTATAGAATCCTCAGCTACTCAGGAGTCTGAGATCTGAGAATTGTTGTTCGAAGCCATCTCAGGCAGACAACTCCAAAGAACCAGCACAAAGCAGAAGTGGAGGTATGGCTCAAGAGATAGAGTAGCATCCATGCATGGAAAAAGCAAACTATGAGCATGAAGCCCTGAATTCAAGTCCTAATACTGGAAAAAAATTACCCCTCTCCCTGTTACTTAAGAGTGTGACAGGGGCTGGGAAGGTGGCTCAGTGGTAGAGCGCTTGCCTTGCATGCCTGAGGCCCTGGGTTCGATTCCTCAGCACCACATAAAC
>NW_012267315.1:6665268-6676325 GCF_000151885.1 Dipodomys ordii
GGGCAATGTCATTCTTTCTGATGGAGGCATAGAATTCCATTGTGTATATATACCACATTTTCTTGATCCATTCATCTACTGAGGGGCATCTCCTGGTTGCCTGAGCCCATGCTGCCCCCATATGCTGCAGGCTGCATGTTCTGGGGAGTCACCATCTCAGGGGTCAGCTCTGCACTAGTGACTAATGAGAATTGGTATATATACCCCTCAGGTCCCTCCCATCTCCCAGAATTCTACCCATACATTGAGTCTCCAGTGTGTAGAGCAGCAGCAAGCAGCTAGATAACACATCCCTGGCTACCTTTTTTTTTTCTCTTTGGTCTCTGCCTCACACATGCGTCCAATGTTTGTGACCACCCTGTTTTGAATAAATTACTTGTTCTTGAATCTTTTTCTAAGGTTCTGCTTCTGGGAAATAAAAAAATGGACAGAAGGGAAAAGCTGCAAGATGTCACCCCCAGATTCTCATCCTTTCTCTCTGTGGCCATCCCTAGCAGAAGGCAGAGTGGGTAGTAGCCTAGGGGTTCCTGATATAGCTGTGCATGGGACTGGGGCGGAGGCAGACCACCATTCTGTTCCTAGGCCAAAGAAGGATGGCCAGGCCATCTCTAAGGTTTATTTTCGCATCAGTGATTCACACTTTAGAGAAGAGAAATTATGGTTCTGTGATCTCAGTGTATCTCTGTGTAAGTAAAATTAGGTTTAGTTAAGAAAAATCTTTAAAAATCAGAAAAAAGAGAAGGGAAGAATGAAGAAGAGAAAGAGGAAGATTGGGAGAAAGAGATGAGAAAGGAGAATGAGGAAGAGAAAGAAAAAATAGAGGAAAAGGAGGAGGAAGAGGAAAAGAAGAAGAAATAGGGGGACAGAAGAGAAGAGGAGGAGAAGAAAGGAAGAAGTAGAGAATAAAAGGGAAAGAAGAAAAGACAACAAGGTACCAACTTTCAGGGAAACCTTACTTCACTGGAATTACAGTAATAGACTCGGTTAACTCACAAGGAAAACAAATGGGGTAGAGTTTTCTACCCGAGTTCCCTCACATGCAATTCAAGACCTGATTTTGACTCAGTAAGTACAAACTGAGGATTTGTGGCTTCAGCCAAATGCTGGTGGAATGTGATGGCAAGCAGCATACAGTCTCATTCTTACTATTAGCTCCCACCCAACTCATGGGAATACAGAGACCTCCATACCAAACCCTTTTGGCCTCAGTATTCTCTCTTTTTTTTTAACTCAGAGAAAGAAACATTTCTTATTATTTAAGCAGAATAAATACGATGAAAAGTAAAGACAAAATGAAAGGTACCTTCATATAAACTATATGAAATGGTAGTAAGTTGCATAAGTGAAAGAAATGATTGCATTAAATTTTATCTGGCAAAATAAAATATAGGAACAGAATGTTTCCTTAAAACATAAGTTAGGCTCTAGTAGCTACCATACCCTGCTTGCAGCAATAGAAAAGGAGAATGAAGCCTTGATTGTTCCTTACTATCATTTCCCCTATACAATGGCAGATGAGCATGAGATAACTTCCCCTCCCCCACTACATAGTTCATTCTCCCACATAGTCATAAAGGGAAAATGTTGCATGAGTTTCATCAAGTTTTCCAGGACTCTGTCCTAATCCTTTAATTTTCTAATCCTCCTTTTTTGGAAGGTTAGAGAGGCCATGTCATCATCCTTGTTTCTTTTCCATCCTCAACTGTGAATCTCTCATTTGTCAATGCTCAGTGTGTGGGCTGTGAGCCTTTGTCCAACACAAGCACTTTATGAAGTCCTCCATCTTTGCTAGAATTCCAGCCTCCCTTTGCAGTCATGCAGTCAGTTTGCATTTTTATGGGGTATTACAACTTCCAACAGAGAGCTACAAACTGGACAAAGAGGTTGATGTAATGAATGGGAAGAGATGGCATTGTGAAGCTGGGAAAGATGGATGAGAGGGTCTACTTTTTTTGTAAAGTGGTCAGTTCATTCGTGAATTCTGTGTGTCCAGTGCAATCTGTGAACAACAGTTATGCAGATAATGAACAGTGTACTTAGATCACTGAGGTCCCCTGGCTTCACTACACATCATATTCTCGCTCTGTCCACTTAGAAAAAGCCATAATGTTACTTTTCTGCTTTAGAGCTGTGATATGGTGATTCTACAGAAACAAAAGCATACCTGAAAATGGAGTTAATCTACGAAGAAAGTCATTGGCTTAGTGATGCTTTTTCATAAAAAAGTACACAGACATAAGAACCCATGAACAAACAGAACAGTTATCAGTGAGCCAACTTAGCTCCTGCTATGGAACCACGCACTGGAATCTTGAAATCTGTATAATTCCTTTGGCACTTCAAACTTACCAAACTGAAGCTTATCACTTGGTTTGGATGTATATTTTAATCTTATATTGCTAATGCATATTAATATATTTTTCTCAATTCCCTAGTTCCTGTATCATCAGCACCAAAGGAAACAAAGAGTGGAGAAATCATTCTGGCTGGGTAAGCTGAGAAATCTACTAGCGAATATAATCTGCACACACACACACATACACAAGCAACAACACTCAAAGACTGCTATGGAATTTGTAGAAGAGATTAAGTTCACCTGGTGAAATCAGAGAGGGCTTCTTGCAGGAAGTAATGTTGGACATGGTCCTGAAGAATAAAAATGACATGTACTTTTGAAATTGAGGAGGTGATATGGAATAAATAGAGGTGAAGAGGGAATTCCAACTAGGAGAAAAACCCAAACTATTGTGCAAGTGGGACAATGAGAATCATACAATGAGTAGTTCAGTTCTGTTATGAATGTGGGTAAGTGAAAAGCAGCCAAGCATTTGAGATGGCTGTTGGAATAGGAGTGGTGGCTCAAGAAGTCTGCTCAGGTGAGGGGGGAGGGTTACAGAGGCATGAGGGGACTCTGGGAGACCAGATGACCAAGTGTGAAGCCAGTCTGTACTAGACAGTGGAATCGTCTTGGAGACGAAGAAACAGGTAACAGACATGCTGTTGTGGAAGAATGGGTCAAATCTGACAGCAAGTGAAGTATGAAGAGTCTGGGACAGAAGCCAGATGTGTGTATTTAATGCATCTGAAAGAACTCAGGTGTCACGTCAGGCAAGTTTAACTCAAGATTTATACCTTGAACTAGAGGCTTTCTCTGAAGACTCAGGTTGGAATGATCTTGGCAGGCCAAGTCCTAAAGATGGAAGAGAAGTCACCGCCAGGGATGAAGAGTGGATACTCAGAAAAGGAAGTTGAGATCTGATAAGAACATCCCATATAAGAGCAGTGGGGAAGGTATGTCACTATGGGACAGAGGGATTTTAGAAGGAAGAGAAAGCTCTGTCAAATGGAATAGTAGGAAAAAATGTTTCTAGCTGGGATTTGTGTATCCAAAGATATCTATGTGGAGCTTGTGTTGGTATAAACTGGCAAGCAGAGCAGGAGAAGGAGGTAAGTTACATTGTGAGTTCCTAGGAGAATCCTTAAGCTTTTTTTTTTTTTTTTGGTGGTTTCCTTGAAGATAAGCATCTGGACTCATTCACTTGCCTCTCCTTCCCCCATGTCTCATGTTTCTTCCTTCATTCCTGAAGAGGCCTGAGGACCTGCACAGGAGCAGATGCTAACAGGTACACTAGGTGGAGAGACCAGCATGGTCACACACTGCCCACATACACACTGGAACAACAAAGGAGGTTAGATGTGAAACAAAACTGTGGAAATCAAGTCCAAGCTGTGTGGCCTAGAAGGCCACACCCCCTTCTGAGCATCACACCAATCATCTGCAAATTGAAGGATGAGTTCTTCTTGTTTCTAACATTCTTCTAGGCCGTAGATTTTCTTTCGTGGTTTGTGACTTTCCCTGGCCTTCCACCCTTTACATCCTCCATCCTCATGGCCCCAGATTCTACAGACTTCTCACCTACACCCTGGTGAGACACAAATGCTTTCTATTTGTAGTCACTCAAAAAGAAGAGGCTACACTCTTGGGGTCTAAATATTAATTCATCAAAGTCATAAGACAAATACTGCTCAAGATATAGATTCAAATTGAGTGAGAGATCTTAAGAGTTGTAACAGAGCTTGAAATCTCTCTGTAATAAATTTGTGTTTATGCATTTCAACACCAAACTATTTTCAAAAATGTTGTTATTACACAGGAGTTTCCATTCAACAAAGCCGTTTATGAGTACAGTGCATTTTGATCATTGTCACCACTTTCAATATTCTCCCCCATCCCTCCCAACCCCACACCTTTCCTCACTAAAATATTTTTAAACACTCTAAGTTATGAAATTCAAAATGAGCATAAATATCAACTGCTACTACCTTTTCTGAGCCAATCTCAATCAGAATTATCCTTAGCTGTAAGAGAAGCTTATTTACAGGTTACTGCCACTCATAATGGCAATCAGCTAGAACAGGACAAGCCTGTGCTCACTGGATGCATTCTCCTGGAGCCAAAGCATGCTGTCTCACCAACACCCCACACATTTCAGGGAGGAGATTATTTTGAGCATGGAGTTCAGGGCATTGCTATTGCAGGTTCAGGGAAAGGTTAGGGAGGCTGGTTAGCTAGGCCAACTTTCTTTTGCTTGGCTATCACACACTATGGCTAGATAGCCAGTCCAGCTGGGGAGGGTCATGAAGTCCCAGGCATTTAGAATGACTGTCACTAGAGTAGACATTCAGGGCTGGAGTTAGAATTGGCTTTAGAAGGTGAGAACAATTCTCTAGAGCAGGGAGGACAAGCGAGGTGCAATCTCTTCAAGTGCTGCCAAAACTCTTGCCACTGACTCTTGCTTTCATTGAGTAGAGAGGAGCTGGAAAAAAGGCATTTTTGGCAGGTATATCGCTTTTGTTCTTCCTTTCAAAGATACTACCTTTCAATTGTTTACTTTTGGTTTATCAAGTTCAACAGACTGATTTGTATGAAAAACTGAAGCTTAAAATCTCTGGTTGTGACATATTAAGAAAGATGTTGAAAAATCATCTCACTAGACAGAGACCCCAGGGATCGAAGGCAAGGGCTTATACTCTAAAGACTATTTAAAAAGAAGGCTCATTGCAGCATCCATCATGTACCATAGCCAAGATATGGGATAAGCCCAGATGCCCCTCAGTGGACTAATGTATCAAGAAAATGTGGTATATGTTCATAATGGAATTCTACTCATCCATTAGAAAGAATGATATTGTGCCATTCGCAAGGAAATGGAAGGACTTAGAAAAAATTATATCAAGTGAAGTAAACCAGACCCAGAGAAACATAAGTTGCATGTTTTCTTTCATTTATAGCAGCTAGAATGTGCCTATAAATCTACAAGTAAGCACACTGGGTTACAAATGAATTAACTGAAATGTAATAGACTCTATGGAGAGCACAAATAGTATATTTCTTTAAAAAATACTAAGTTAAAGCCCAACAAAATAAGTCCTAGGAAACGGGTACTTGCAAGAGGGGAAGGAGGAGCCAAAGGGAGAAAAGTAGAAGAATGAAGGGGGCAAGGAGGAGGAATACAAGCAAGAATTGTATATACCACAGCGTTAAAATAAACCCCACAGATAAACGCAAGGGATCCAGGTGCCAGTGGCTCACACCAATAATCCCAGTGACTCAGGAGGCTGAGATTGCAGTTCAAAGCCTGCAGGAAAATCTGTGAGGCTCTCATCTTCAATAAAATACTCATAAAAAGCCAGAAGTGGCACTGTGGCTCAAGTGGTAGGGCACTATCCTTGAGTAAAAAACACTTAAGGACAGCACCCAGGCCCAGAGTTCAAGCCCCAGGACTGGTGAAATAATAATAATAATAATAGGGGCTGGGAAGATGGCTCAGTGGTAGAGCACTTGCCTTGCATGCATGAGGCCCTGGGTTTGATTCCTCAGCACCACATAAGCAAAAAGAAAAAAACCAGAAGTGGCACTGTGGCTCAAGTGGTAGAGCACTAGCTTTGAGCTGAAGAGCTGAGGGACGGCGCCCAGGCTCAGAGTTCAGGCCCCACAACCAGACCCCCCCAAAATAATAAATATAAGGGAAGTGGTAGGTTGAAGATGGGTGAAAATGTTGAAATGATAACACAAATCATGCATGGTATAAACAAACTGCTTTGTTAAATGGCAAATAAATCAATACATAACCTAAATTACTATAAGTAAGGGAAGGGGTGGGTTGTAAGGGTGGGTGAAAATGTTGAAAGGGGTGACATTGGTCAAGATGTACTGTATTCATAAACTAGTTTGGTGAATGGCAACTCCCTTTTTGTACAACTAAAATATTAAAAAAAATAAAAAGAAGGCAAGATATGCTAAAGCACTGGATGACAATAAATGCTTGACTAGGCTGGTAGGAAGAGGGTTGACCTTCATTCTCCCACTAGGAGTCAATATAAACTACTAAGAATCAGAAGATGTTGGCTTCAGGAACTTACAGGTTGCTATTATTATATTCTAGTACTAAGGCTACAATTTATTTAAGGAAAAAAAAAGAAGAAAAGAAAAACTTCTTTTGTGGAGAAACCTTAGTAGGAGTCATAATTGGAACCAATATTGAGTCAGTAGATTTAAGTGATCTTAAAATATCACAAGAGAAAGAACTGGAAATAAATATAATGTGAAAGCCTTTAAACATCTGACAGCTGTAGGTGGGCCTGTGAATATAGGTCTTTAATTAAATATAATCAAACTCTTGATACAAATAGTGCAGAACTTCTCTTTGTCCAGTCTTTGATCATTTTAAACCACTGTGGGAGCATAGAATTGACTATTCCAGAAACAAGATGGGGTCTAGATCATTTGCTTGTTAAAAGTTGAATGCCACAGGTAGGAGGACAGAGAGGTTAAGAAAACTATTTGCATAAAAGAGGTAAATGTCTGATTCTCTGCTTTCCCACTTACTACTAAATCCTGATGTCTTAGAGTCTGCTTTCTTGTTTGTCAAATGGGGAAATGGTTACCTATGAGTTATCAACTGCTGTGCAACTAATTATTTTCACACCTAGCAACTTCAAACAATAAATATTTACTATCGCACAGAGTTCATGAGAAGTCGGAATTTGGAAGTAGCTTGGCTGGGTTATGCTGGCTTGATGACTTATTAGATTGCAGTAGAGATGTTGGTTGGGGCCCACAGTCACTTCACGGCATAGAAGAACTGCTTCTAAGGTGGCTTGCTCACAGAGCAGAAAAATCTGTGCTACTGGCAGCAGGCTTCAGTTTCTCACATGTAGTTTTATCCAACAGGGATACTAGAGCATCCCACAACATGGCTGTTGCTTCCTGCAGAAAAAGCGAGCCAACAAAGAAAGGCAAGGCAGAAGTCTTGTAAGTCTCATGCGACCATTTTCATAATGTACTATTGGCTTTGTTCGTGGTAAGAGGAGGCTAAAAAACTTCAATATCTGGAGGCTGAAGTCTATGGGATGCCATCTTGGGAGGATGGCCACATGGATATTAAATGTAATTTTTTTCAAATTTCAATGTTAATATAATGAATACACAAGGAAATATATATGTGTCAGGTATAGCTACATGTAATGTGTAGCATATATCTCTCTTAGATTTTTAAACTAACTGATTCAGTGATCAGATCACTTGGTGCTGTCTGAGGACTACAAAGATTTCTGTGCCCTTTGTAATAAAAGGACACTGGAGTCTCTGGCTCTCCTTGGAAATTCTTATAGACCTGTGAACAATTGTGCTCGGTGTAGCCCAAAAATATCAGAAAAGATCAGCTGGCTCAGCTGTTACATATATCAGCCTTGGAGGGAAACATAGGGCCTAGACAGCTGCAGTAGGCACCCCAGGAATTTGTAGCCCCACCCCCTTTTATTATGTACATGTTCAACCTCAAGGCCAGTGATAATGCACTTAGTTCCAGAATGGAGAAAGCAGTCGAGAAATTAAAAAACAAAAAGACTGAGAGGAAAAAATGTAGCCAAACTCTAAAGGCTATAGAAAATCTCTTCTTTCTTCTGATGGAGAAAAGACTTCTTTCTTTCAAACAATTGCCAAGTGGTTTGGCAATAGAGAGGACTTAAGACTCAGGAAGGATTTAGTCACAAATATGAAGTCATTGTGGACTATTTATGGAGTCCATTGATTTCATCTCTGATGGGGCCCATGTGACAAAGCAGAAACACCATCCACCAATCCCCACTCAACATTTGTTTCTTGTTTCTTTTCCTTGGCATAGGAGAGAAATTCAGTACACAAGGTTGGAGATGTGAAAATACAATGCATCCTGTCATCCCCAAGCTACGTCAACTCTTTCATCCATCAGAAGAAAAAGATTTTGTAGAGCTTTTGGAATTAGTGTACATCATGCCCCAATGAGTTGATCTGATCAGGAGGCAGATGCTGTGCTGTGGTCAACAGTGCTTAGATAAGACCCTCTTTAAATGTAAACTCAGTCCAAGGGACTTGGTATGGCAGGTCTAGTTCTGGCCAATCAGGACCAGAGACTTAATTATATATAAGGATCCTTTTATATCTAATTCCTACTTGGGCTTCACTGGATAAACTTAAGAGTTCCTCACTTGTGCCATACTGTGAAATTATAGGGCATGAAAGAGAGCAATAGTTTCAAAGATATGGAAAACCTGACATGTTACTGGGACCTAACTATACATACACTGTGTGTTTTCCAGATGCAACTTAGGTGAATCTTGGTGTGTGTAAGCCCATCTGGGATGGAAATGCTCCCAGTGGTAGCAGAATACGATCTTGCAGGACATGCAAACTGGCCTTCAACTCTCCACACACCCATTTATTGGTCATCACCAAAGAGAAAGAAAGAGCTGAGCATGGAGACAAGGATTTTGTGTATGTGGACAGGGAACCTTTCAGATGTATCTGCTTGTGAAGAGGAAATATTTAAGTGAAGCCAGGCTTAGGGCAAGGGACCGCTTTGGAATTAAATAACTGAGAATGTGGAATGGATGAAATTTTAGATTTAGCCAGCCCTGGGTTTGAAGTATGAATTTGAGACATTGAAAACCAGCCATGGCTTCACTATATAAAGAAGAGACTCAGATAGCTCTGGATACAGTAGAAGGCAAAGGGCTCTTCTGACTCCCTATCATCCTAGGAAGGGTATCGTGGAGGCTTGTGTGCAGAGTGGATAAATGGAAGTTCTCCCAGCTAAACCACAGACGTTGCCACTGTTGACCTATCTTCCTGTGCTCCCATCTATAAAATGGGGTTAACAACAGTACTTTCTTCAACAGGACTGAGAAAAATAATGTATGTAGAGCCCATAGCACAACCACAGTATCTAAAAAATTCAACACATGTTAAAAGTAATGCTGTTTAAAAATACTATTCTCAATTTTTCTTACTAGCAGCAAATAAGTTTGATCCTGCCTTCTCTTAATTACATTCCAATTGTCTTACTTAAAGCAGATCATGATAAAATCTAGATTTGAACACCCATACAGTGTTAGGATCCTAGGAAACAAAATTATTGACATGGGATATTGATCACAGTATTCTCTATGACAAAAACATGAACTCACACCCTTCTTCCCAGGAAAACTCCAGTACTCCATGTGGTCTGATTTGCAAGATGCTCAAACCCACAATGCCAACTTGGACCACGGTCCTACACATTCTGAAACTCCAGGAGCCCTGGCTTTGTAGTCATCTGTCAGATCCCTTTGGAGAAAGGGTCGTACTAAATCTCTGTTCCCTGTGAGTAACCAGGAATGACCTGGTCATGTCCTTATTTTTGCCACTAGGTTAGGATGAAAATGAAGAGTGGAGGCTTCAGCTTGGCTGGGCATTTCCCCCCAGGAATGAGGTGAGAGGGTGTAGATGTGTAGAATCTAGGTGTGGCACTTTTTCTGCTCATCTTTGGGTATCAATCTCCATATGGAGGGGATTCCTGTTCCTTGATCTCTGGTAGCCAAGGCTTAGGTATTCCCAGAGGAGAGCCACAGATCAGCGTACCAAAGGAACAGGGGATGTCTGAGAAGGCAGCTGCAGATGCTGAAAATAAATCCAGGGCCTCTAGGCCAGGAGCCTTGTGGAAAAAGCCTGCATTCTCCAGACAAGCTCTCATCTGGGCAGAGAGGCCAAGCCAAGGCCTGGGGCAGCAACATAGGCAAAGGGCGGGGCTGCCTGGTAGAAGCTGGGCAGCAGAGAACATCTTGATGAGCTACAATGTATGGAGTGAGGAAAAGATGGGAAAATTAAAGTGGACCTGGCAGGATCCCTAGGACCATGGTGCAGCGAAGCCTTGGAGAAGGACTGGTACTGCGTTCATGTTCTTGCTTGTGCTCACGCTTGAGCTGCAGGCAGGCCTCTGGGTAGAGGTGAAGTACTTTGGCTGTGGAGTCAGTCACATCTGGGCATTGGGAGCTCAGCTCTGCAGTTACTTGCTGCAGGATCCTGAATAACTCACCTTTTCCTTTGAAGCTTCACTTTCTCAGTCCTCTGGGAGGAGGAAAACACTCCTCTCTTCAGTGCTGAGCAGATGAACTGCCCACCCAGCTAATGTGGTTATTTCCTATGAAGTGACAATTTTCTGTGTTCTCAGATACAAACATTTCTGAGTCCGGTAACAGCACTATTAATGGTGGGTATTATTGTTACTCTCAGACAAGAAGACTAAGGCATGGTGAGGTTAAGTAATTGTCCTCAGTTCACATAGTCCAGTTGCGAGGAGGCTAGGATTTGAAGGCAATCAGCCTTTCTATAAAAAACAAAAACTTAGCCTAGTGCCTAGTACAAGATGACTAATATTTACAATTATTCTCTCTGCTTAGGGCCAGAATTGGAGCCATATATCTTAAGTATTTGCTTCCATTAAAACTGAGTAGATTCACATTTCATTAAAATCCATTCTCATTTATGGGAGATGACAGATGTGCAATATTCTTTTATCTTATTGTCATAGAGATTAAGGAACTATCTTTTAGCTTGATATTGTTTATCTCATATGAAACTGTAGAGCTTACTTTTTTTGGATGGTACTGAGCCTTCATGAAGGCTCCTGCTAGGAGCTTACTGCCTGCATAGAATGGATCTGTCTAGAGAGGGTGTGTGTGTGTTGGGGCGGGGGGGG
>NW_012267315.1:6677511-6720145 GCF_000151885.1 Dipodomys ordii
GGAAGTGGCGCTGTGGCTCAAGTGGTAGAGTGCTAGCCTTGAGCTGAAGAGCTGAGGGACAGTGCCCAGGCCCAGAGTTCAGGCCCCACGACCAGACCCAAAAAAAAAAAAAAAAGAGTGTGACAAACAAACACAACCTGGCAATTCAGACAAACCAATGACATGAAAAGGCGGTAGTAAGAAATGGTCTATAGAGACCAGCAATGGTGCACCTAAATGTACCTTGATGGGTACTCTTGAGTCTGCACCAGGGATGCCTGCTGGCTGCTGAAAAGAGATGGTGGCTGGCACAGGGTTAGGGAGAAAGCTGTCAGGAGATGCTGCCTGTAGCCCTTTCTGTCAACCAACCACTTCCAGCAGGGCACAGCACCAACCATATCAAAGCTGCTGACTGGGTGATTATGGTCACTGATTATGGTCAGTATTACAAGTGGAGTCACACTTCACTGGACTTCTAGAAGCTGCTTTTTCTAGAAGTTTCTTTCCTCCCTAGAAGCAATTGGGCTGACTGACAGCTTCACCCTTAGGTGACTTCTAATCAAATTCCCAAGACTTTGTAAAACAGATACCAATGTTCATGAGACAATTCCTGGCACTAGGCAACATGCAGGCCTGCATGCCCCCGTTGAACTCCTAAAGCAGCCAAAGCAAACACAGAAATAAAATGCCACCTCTGTAGGAAGAAAAGCTGTGTCTGAAACTGACCACCTCAAATTATTTTGGCAGAAAAAAATGTGGGTCTTTTCCTATTCTTCATTTATTTTATTTCCTCTGGGCTAAACCAGACTGAAAATTGTTTTAGTTCATCCTAGGCCACATCAGTAACCCATCAATATGAGCGATACTTTCAAATTCATAACTTCTATCTTTCAGGATGGCTATTATTTATAGAGAACTGATGATTCTATGCCTCATCAATCTTCAGAGATGGCCATTCCAGCTGGTCCAACTTTGTAGGGTACAAGACTTCAACTTACCATTTCCCAAGATCACTGGTCCCTGATGTAGTTGCATCCCAGCAAGAAAAACCCATCTCTGCACTATGCCCCTCAACTCCAGATTCCCTGCTTCAACACCAGAAAAGAGCTGTCCTTCTTACCTGCCCTGCAAAGAGTCCACAGACACCAATGATGCACAGGATGTTGAACACTGCAGAGCCCACAATGGTGCCAACTCCTACATCGCCCTTGGTGATGAAGACCCCTGAAACACAGACTAGATGTCAGCCTGGCTCAAGTAGCCTAGCTATATCCTAGTGGGACTTGGTGACCTTTCCAAATACAGGATTATTCTCATGATCTACAAGGAAACAACTGAGGACTGGTGGGAGCTTCACAAAGGGAAAACTGATTTATGGGTCCTGGGTCTGGGTCAAGTTCAAATAGAAAAGAAGTATCACCTAACTAAGCCAACAGCACTGTGGAAGACTGATGCTCTGCTTAGGGCCCCCTGGTCTTCACTTGCTATCATGGCTGACAATCCCAGCTTGGGAGCCACTATCTCTACAGCCCTTTGCTTTAATGTAGGCAAAGGCTGAGATGTGTTCCCTTGCCCTCGTGAGGTTACCTACCTATGACTGAGGTAAACAGCTCTGGGGCTGAGCTGCCTGCTGCCATGAATGTAGCCCCTGCCACATCTTCACTGAGGTGCAGACGCTGTGGAAGAAAAAAAAGACAAAGCACAGGTGAGTTGGGATCCCAACGGGGAGTGCAGGTGAGCATGGTTCCTAAGGTCTCAATCCCTGAAAAATGAAGGGTCAGAGCTTCAGTGTGACCTGGGGCTTGGCTCCGATCTTCAGACCTTCTGAATTTCCTTCTCCTTCCAGAGCCCAGACACTCCTCTCCCCATCCTTCTTAGGCAGGATTCTGGAGGGGACGCATGGCTTTCAAGAGTCAGAGGCTCTGCTGAAGAAAGAGGAGTTCCCAAGTCCAAAGCATGATGGGGTGTTCTGGGAGAAGGAGTGAGGAGGCTGAAGCCACAGTGGATGGTAGGCACACTGTGACAGTGGGCGTTCACCTGTCCGACAGCAGAGCTGTGCTGTATCTTCAGTGTTGCCAGACACTATGATTTCAGAAGAGATAAGAACCCAAATTTGTGTACAGCATGTCATGATTTTTTATAACACCTTGATAACTTCAGGCTGAATAAAGCTTGTGGAAAGCAGTTTTGGAGCTTTCATTTTATGATGATTAAAAAGGTGGCTCTGGGGGAAGGTGTGCCTGTGGGGCTCCCTTCTGGTATTCACTCCCCGTATTTGACCTTCATATCTTGGGCAGCAGAGTCGGAGTGGAGTAGAAAGCCATCAAATGGCATCTCTGCTGAGGTGCCCACACGATGGACTCTCTGGATGACCCAGGTTGTTAGAGCAAAAGGTGATTTGCAAGAGGACAAGTAATAAACACTAGAAGCTGTTTAGTGTCTTTATGTTTTCTGTACTCCATCCTGACCTCGCATGTGAGTTTCTGGCTCTCGGTGAGCAGCCAGTTCCTTTCTTGTATCCCAGACAAGACCACTAGTCTGGAATGCCATCCTCCCTTTCCCACAGCACCTGCACCCCCTTGCTCAGCCATAGAGGGGCAACATGGCCTTGGGAAAGCTACTGGCTCAATGGACTGATGGACAATGGACTGATGGACAATGGACTGTGGGGCAAGGAGCGGCATGGAGCAAGAACCCCAATGGAGGAGAAGAATTTGATCTTGCATCCTGGGTTCCTCAGCTCTGCACTCAACAGCACAACTTCTCACAAGGAGTGAAGAAAACCAAACCCATAAGGTACCGAAAACCATGGCTCGGAGGGATGCTTGGATTATTCAGTCTTGTGGAGCAGAGGATAGTAAGGAAGATAGCCTGACACAGAGTTCAGATCTGTTGTGGCTGGTCTGCTGTGAGCCACAGTGGTGAGCTTTTCCCCTCCCCCCACCTAGGCTCCATAGCCTCTGAAGCTGACTCGTGTCCTATTGCTCTCTTCTTCATCCAGTCCATTTGTTGCTTTTCCCATGTCTCCTTCCATTCACTATCTCATCTCCAATTTCCTTGATCCTTGGCAATATCCTAGGGTCTTAGAATCAGCAGCTAGAGACTTTCTTGCCTCCACACTTCTAATGGCTATGGTATAGTCTGGGTAAGTCCTAGGCTGCTTCTCGGGCATGGAAGAATTCTTTACTCTCCAGCCTGACATACAGAGATCCAAGGAGTTAATAAAAGCCCTTGATCTGGGTCTGTAACTCCCAGGCTGGCCTCTAACCCACAAAACTCCTGACTCTGTCTCCTGGGTGCTGAGGTTATGGGAGTGTATTATCCAGCCATCACATTTATATTTTCTTGAAATGTTTGGTCAATAAGATCTTTCCTTCAAGCACCACTCCTCTGGTCCTTTCCCCTGTACAGGCCCTGCCATGCCACCCCCAGCATCATTAATCCCTTTGCGCGTTCACTTTCTAAGTTCCCATCACTTCATCCACCCTCTTAGTAGATAGCCATCTATATGTTTGTTAGCAAACGAACCACAAGGATACTAAGCTCTGAAGATGTTTGTAGTGTGCACATATAACCTATAAATCTTTTACATGTAAATCATCTCTAGATTACTTCCTATGTAAATAATTGCTATACTGGTAGCAAATAATGACAAGAAAGAAGTATGTACATATTTAGTTCAGGTGGAACTTTAAAAAAAATACTTCCAATCTAAGGTTGAATGCTCAGATACAAGACTTACTACATAGAGAGGCAATGATATCATTCTAGAGCCTGCCAATCCTTAAATGGAAAGAACAATACTGTATTTTGGTTTCCTCCACAGCCTTTGGCACAGAGCTGGGCCTAAGCAGAGCCTAGCTTAGTATTTACTGCTTGGAAAGACCTACTGCTGCCCTGGAGACTTTATCATGGCTTCAGAGCTTTCTTGCTCTTCCCATCTGATTTCACCTTTGGTCCATAAGCTTCTGCTTATGCCCCAGGAACGAATGCTGTGGTTTCACCCTTGGTGAGCTTTTGTTGGTTTTTCTTCAATGCCCTCCCTTCCTTCCTCCCTTTCTCCCTCCCCCTGCCGCCTTTGCCTCTATTCACCCTGGACATAGGATTTCCCAATGTGCTAGACATCTTTGTATGTCTCATGAAGAAACCTCCTTATGTTTGGTTGGGGTTTCACACAGGGAAAAGGGCAAATTGAGGTCTGGGCAGGTGAAGTGGGTGGTGTGGAGTAGGGACTTTGTTAACGCCAGGGCGTGGCATGTGCTTTCAGGATCACCATGACATTGGTCCTCTTCTTTCTTCCTTTTCCTTCACTTGCTTCCCACCAACCTCACTATTGTAAATGACTCTAAAGGATTGGAAACTAAGAATGTATCCCTAGCTATGATGTGTTGAATAATGTAGCTTTCTTTCCCAAATCATGATTCACAAAAGCTGAAAACAATTTCCCTTTGAGCTTTCTCCCTTCCTCGGCTTTTGTCCCCCCAAGGAACCACAGTATCGTGTCAGCAGGCAGAGATAGGGACAGCACAAGGATAAGCTCATCTCTGTGGAGCAGAGGGGCAGGAAAGCATGGAGGGTAGAGCTCAGGCTGACAGGTTCAGATCATGATTCCTCCCCTAACTAGTTGGGTGATCTTGGAGCAAGTTTTCTCAAAGTCTCTAGGCTCTGGTTTCTCTGTTCCTACAGATCTATTCACAATAGTCAGCTATGGAATCAACCAAGGTGTCCAACCAATAAATGGCTAAAGAAAATATGGTGTCTATATAATGTATATGTGTATGTGTGTATAGATATTTAGTACCATGGTGTATTACTCAGCCATATAAATGGAAGCTATGTTGTTTGTAAGGAAATGGATGCAATTCAAGCTCATCATGTGGAGTAAGCTAAGTTCAAAAAAGCCAAACATCAAAGGTTTTTACTCATTTGTGGAATTTTGACTTAAATGATGATGAGGAGGAGGGGGAGGATGAAAATAATAATGGGGCATGAATGTAAAAGGGGGACTGTTTGGGGCAGAAATCAGCATATTATTGTGGAGTGATAATTTATAAATACCAAAACAGTAAACAAACAAAAACAACCTTCCAGAATGTAGAAGAAATGGCTTAAGTTAGTGATTCTTCAAGTGTGATTTCCAAGTAAGAATCCTTGCCATCACCTGGGAACGTTTTAGAAATGTAACTTCTAGCCATTTTCCTCCTTGTTCCCTAAGATCTACTGAACCAGACCCTGAAGGGAGGAGGATGGGAAGGAGATGCTGTCCAAGATTTGAGGATCAGTGACATACTAAAACGAGAGACCCAGATGGGAGCTCTGTCTGGGAGACACGTTCTCTGCTAACTAGGATGCCGAATGAACAATAAATGAATCATAAATTTAAATCTTGAAGATAAATCATAACATGCCTCAGAATAGATGGAGAGATGAAAGAGAATGAGAGAGTTCTTAGATAGGGTAAATATGTTTTGATGAATGAGATTCAACATGTTCTTTGGCTTAGTGTTCACTGTGATGATCTGTGATCTAGACACTTTCCTGGATCTCTGTGCCCAGTTCTTTTACCTTAGTGCCTTTTGGGTTTCCTCATGAACCTTGTCTGTAACATATACAGAGAGGAGTCTTGAGGGAAGTGTGTGGTGTCACAGGATTCTTATCTTGAGACAGTTCAGAAAGCAGAAGGAAATGGAGGACAGGAAGATAGAGGAAGAAAAAGACATAAGAAATGGCAAGATCTAAAAGAGGAAAAGAAAGTGGGGAAGCAAAACACAAAGGCAGATGGCCCTTCCTGAGGGCTCTAATCTGTAAATTCAACCAATGATGGCTGATAAACATTGGATAAAACTGTGTCTGTACTAAACATGCCTAATTTTTTTGGGGGGGTCAGTTGTGGGGCTTGAACTCTGGGCTTGGGAACTGTCCCTGAGCTCTTCAGCTCAAGTCAAGTGCTCTACCACTTGAGCCACAGCGCCACTTCTGTTTTTCTGGTGGTTTATTGGAGATAAGAGTCTCACAGACTTTCCTGCCTGAGCTGGCTTTGAACTGTGATGCTCAGATCTCAGCCTCCTTAGTAGCTAGGATGATAGGTGTGAGCCACCAGCACCCAGCTCCAAATTTTTGTCTTGAAAATTTTTGTTATTATTTCATAAGCAACATAGTTTGGCAGCTATCTTTACAGCATATGTATAGCATTTGATATTACATGTAATCTAGAGATGATTTAAGGTATAGAGGAGATATTTGGAGTGCATGAAAATATGACTCCATTTTCCAAAAGGGAATTGAGTGGCCCCAGGTTATGGTATTCCCCAGGTCCCTTGGGGACACTTTGGGACAATTCTAGCACCAGTTATGGCTAAATGCAGCAGGAAAAGCTGGCTGGTTAAAGTCTGATGATCTGTTGATATTATGGAATGCTAAAGAGACTGAGCTTTTTATGTTAATATTGTCCTCTTTCACACATGCAGGTGTCTGGCATCTAAGTCTCACCAGGATTTCAGCAAGGAGGCTGGAATCCAATCACAGCACAGCACCCATCCCAGGGCTTATCCAGACACACAGGGAATACAAGGGACATACCTCACAGATCTTTTCCAAGGAGGGGACGAAGAAGTCATCGCACACAATGGCCAGTGCGTAGAACATGTACATGGCCTAGAAGAGAGGAGAAAAGAAAGAGGTAAGGTCAGGCAGAGCTGAGGGGCTGAGGGTCTGGTCAGCCTCTGCTTCATCGATGTTCTTTGTTCTCACGAATGTACCCTCAGACTCACAGCAAGTAGAAAGTCTTTGCAATCCTGCAAGACCTGATGTGAACTGGCCTCAGCTTCCTTTCTACCTCACTGCTGGCCATTGGCCTCTTGTCCTCATCCTCTTTCTCCACAGCATGCCATGGATGGCTGTTTCAGGACCCTGGAACTTGCTGTTCCTGAACACTTCCATTCAGTATTTCAACGACCAACTCCGTGTTCCCCTCAGTTTCCCCCTCAAATGTCAACCTAACAGCCCACTTACCCCTTTTCATCTGCCCCCACTCATTATAATTGATACTATATTAGGTTAATTTATCTGTTGAACTCCCCCATGAGAAATTTATAAGGACATTGAATTTATCTTATAATTATTGCCATATCTCCAGAAGTTGGTACAGGATTGGTGCCTCATAGGTAGTCTGAAATGAAGGAGAATAAACAGATGAACATTTCCAAACTGAGTTGCTTATTATCCTGATCCCTGCAGGGCTGACTTTGCAAACCTGTTTCTACATCTTGGTCAACTATAACCAGGCTAGCTCCTAGAAGTCTACCTTCTAGACAGAAATTACTTTACCTTATCTAACCTCATGTTTCCTACACAAGAAATGAAATATCATTTGTTGGCTGAGTACCCAACATTAATTCCCACTTTATTTTTCTTTGCCAGTCCTGAGGCTTGAACTCAGAACCTGGGCACTATGGTAGAGTTTCTTTTGCTTAAGGCTAGCCTCTACCACATGAACCATAGCACCACTTCTGGCCTTTTCTGTTTATGTGGTACTGAGGAATCAAACCCAGGGCTTCATGGATGCCAGGCAAGCTCTCTACCACTAAGCCACATTCCCAACCTTTCCCATTCCTTTTTAAGGGAACCCCATTCCCTCCACTTATTTTCAATGTTTGTGTTGACAAAAGGAGCCATTCCTCACCCTATGTTGCTACATTTGGACAGGAAACTTGGGCTCTAGCTGCCACTGGCAGTCATACTGGAGGAAATTGGACTTGGGATGAAGTTAACCCTGAGTTGGAAAGCACTTGAGTCCTTAATGGGATCACTGAGTCATTTGCCATATATTACTAGAGTCCACTCTGTCTCGGGACTCTCTCAAATATTACAAGCATTGCTGAGGCCATGTTGATTTGGAGTTTCCCAATTACTTGTAGCCTAAAGCATCTACAATGGCTCAATTTCCAACAACCTCAATGAGTTGAGTTGTGGTTCAATGAATCTCCCCATCTTTTCCTGTTGAGAACAGGACTGCTCCACAACGTGGAGTCCTCGATCCTCTCACCCCTGCTCCTCATCATAAGACACAGGTTAGCTACCAGAATTTATTCTGTCTTATAATGGTAGGAGAATAGAAAGTCTGATTATGGGGCTATGTAGAGATTAATAGAGAAGATATGAGAGAGGGCCTTTTTTCCTATTTAAACACTTCTCTCAGGTTTAGAGACGTTGGAGCCAGTTGTCCTACAAAAAGAACTCACCTGAGAATACTGCACACATGCATGCATACACACACACGCACACACAAACACCTACCAACATTATGTGACACCAAACCCAGTTCAATCTGAAACCAAGTAAACTTTCCAATTTCATGAGCCTTGTATACTTAGGCTGTTTTGGGTTGAGTTTCTGTCACTCAAGAATTGTCTTTCACAAAGCCTTCTGTAGCAACCTAAGTATAAAATGGTCTCAAGCTTTTGACTGTTGACTATTGAACTAATTTAGTCCCCTTTTTAGTCCTCTGTATACGTGTGTGTGTGCATTCACACACATGCACACACATAAACATTTGTCTTTTCTGCCTGATTCTAAGATTCTAAAGTACAATCTAACACTTCTGATTCTTGGAAACACCAGACAAATGCACAAATACATATTTATTCCCAAGCTGCTGGCTATGTAAAATTATCAGAAGTTAATAAAGTATACCATAGGGATGAGTTTTATAAACTGATTCATTGTCCAATGTAACAATATTAAAAGGGTTGAGGAACATCCACATTTTCATAAAAAATACATTCATAGTACATTGCTAAGTCAAAAGTGTTAAAAATAGTAATGTATATCTTTTGTTACATTTTCTAGGCATATGTGTTCTGTCTATATGCATATATACATAGAGTTTGTAAAGCCATTCATCACAGTAATAGCAATGGTTTCTCCATTGGTGTGACTCCTTTGAAAAATTATTATTCATATTTTCTATCTTTCCACTCTGAACTTGTCTTTTTGTGTGATTTTCTATGTAGGTAGTTGGTGTGTAGGTGTAAAGACCCTATTATATTTCTCTAACCTCTGAGGATCTGGTAAGATGGACATACAGAGAAATCTTTAAAAATAACTTTTTATTGATTGACATATTAATAATCTGTACAAAATTATTTGCCTTTGTTGTTTTTAGAAGATTTCAATTTAAAAATAATTAATGCTGTATTTTACAGCCTGGTGGATAAGCCAGAAAAATCATATCCAAATTGTAATGGATTCAAACCCTCTTTTGCTATGTGACTTGGCTGATCCAATAATATGCAGGTCTTAACATTATCCTTGAAAGGACATCCAAATTCAGTAATTGAAACACAGAACTGCACATCTGTGGATTAACCAAGATCTAAATAAGCTGTCCATCACTGACATATTCAACTCACTGAAGCAGCCAGCACTGCTTAGAAGTCCATAAAACCATCTCACCCGGACCATGTTCCTATATTAAGTATTGATCTTGTTTCAAGGCAAGAAGCACCATCTAACACACTGTAATATCAATGCTTGGATTGGTATGAAGAATAAGTAAAAATACAGCAGAAATGGACTGAACTCTTAGTGCTTTTCAGGGTGATAGCTATGGAAAGCCACATTGGTTTGTATGCATAAGGCAGGGAGAGGCAGGGAAGCTTGCTATCAACCAGACACCCTGTGAGACAAATCACCTCTGGAGACTCTCTGAAAGGCCTGCAAGGCAGTAGGGCTCCTTGCCGGCGGAAGGGATGTCCCTGGCATCTGAGAGCAGGCTTGCCTCTGTGGTTATCATACCCCCACGATAAATCTCTCCCATATTATTCACTGGAAAACAACTTCTTATTAGAAAAAGAAATACGCAAACCAAAAAATACACAAGTAAATAGAACAAAGGAGCAAAACAAAGGTACAAAGTCCAAATATAGGATATAGGATACAGAGAGCCTACTGGAAGTGATGGCACTGTCAGTACAACTGGCACAAGTATTCATTTATTTTTTGAAGTAAGGCAGTTTTCAGATTCATTTGACTATTCCTGTATTTCAGAAGGATATGATTATATCATAGCTAATAATGATATTGCATTTGCTACTGTTGGTTATGAGAAACTCCATGCATGTACTTGGTACTTTGTAAGGAATATCTCACTTAATTATCACCACAGAAAATCCCTTGATGTATGCTAATAAAAATATAAAAACATGTTTGAACTGGCCCCAACCCTTGGGTACCCAAAAGGTGTTACAGTGTAATCTGGAATCCAAGCTCTACGACAGCAACCAAAATGATGGAGACCATGGAGGATCTTCTCCAGAAATGACAAGTGATGCAGGTTTAGAGAAAGGGTCTTCTGAGGTAGATGTCAGTGGTTCAACCCTGTAATCTTAGCTACTCAGGAGGCTGAGATCTGAGGACTGTGGAGCCAGCCAGGGCAGGAAAGTCTGTAAGACTCTTATCTACAATTAACCATTCAAAACCCAGAAATGGCTCTGTAGCTCAAGTGGTAGAGCATAGCTTTGAGCACAAAGTGGCAAAGGAACAGCGTCCAGGCCATAAGGTCAAGCCCCAGCCCCACAAATGACAAAAGAAAAAGAAGAAAAGAAAAGGGCTCTTCTGGAGTTTTACTTCAAGTTTCATAACTACTAGAGCTTCTCTTTCCCCCGTGGGAATCTGTACTTTGGCAATCTGTTCTTGTGAAGCCTGGTGTGTCATATTTCTCAAAAGACCCTGTCCCTGATCAGCTGGCATAGGATGTTTCATATGAGGTGAATGGATCCCAGTATACTATTCACAGAGTATCTGATGATATATCTGGAATCTTACAAAAGAAATGCCTAAGTAGTTTTGGCTGGGCACAAATAGCTGCTGAAAGAGATGTAGCCTGGAGCCTTGGGGGAAGCCCAGGATAGGTGCAGGATCTCACAGCAAGTCCTGGCTTGATGCTTCTGAACTGTATGACTTCGAATGATTCTTCTCACCTCATTTAGCCCTCAACATGAGGCGAATCAGTGTTCTCTCTAGTGAGCTTACAAGGCTGTTGTGAGCAGAACATGGTAATAAATGGGCAAAGGGGCTTGAACACAGCAGAACACCACACCTCACACATAATGATTATTGTTGCAACAATAATGTCATGGGGATCTGCCTAAGCTAGCCTGTCAGCAAAAAAAAAAAAAAAGACATGTGAAGCAGATCTGAGTCACCGAAGTTGTCCCTGCCAAGGCTATAAGAGATCAGGTGAGAAACATTCAGTGAATTCTCTAACCTAGGGTAAGCTCAGTTCAAGTTCAAGCCAACTAATGGCTTACTGTTGTATGTCATGGAGGTTGTGAAGCCATGTGCTGCATAGCACTACTGTGGCAATATGTTCACTGTATCCTTTGATGTACAGGTAACAGATACAGCCAAGATAAAATATCAACAACTGTAGTGAAAACAACAAAAATGAGTAACTTCAGGAGAGCAGACTTGAAAAATTCCTAGGAGACAAGACAACAGAACAGAATTTCCAGGTCAGCCTAGACCTTGGACTCTCTTATCTGCAGAAATAATATTTATATGCTTAAAGATGCACAATTCCAAGAAAAAAGATGCTATTCTAAGGAAGTCACAGCTTTGGGATTAAAAATTATATACTTATTCATTCACCAGCTGGGCACTGGTGACTCACGCCTTGAACAAAAGAAGCTTAGGGACAAGCCCAGGGTTCAAGCGCTAGGACTGGAACAAAAAATTTTAAAAAATAATGGGGATACCAACTCCAGAGGCACTGGTTGGTGGGAAGTCTGAGACTTAAAAAGTCACTGTCCTGGGATAATGAAGAATGACTTAATTTCCAGTTGGGAATATCCAAGGTAAGTAACTGCTCCTAGAAAAAAGCACCTGTGAAGATCCTAAGATAGACAACTTGGTTACCTATACATTAGCCCTTCACTTTTTTAAAATAAGTTTTTTTATTGTGAAAATACTGTACAGAGGGGTTACAGTTACATGAGCAAGGCCTGTATCCCTATTTAAACATTTTGTTTTTTCCCTTCCCCTCCCCAAATTATACCGACATCAAATACAGTGTTCCTTCCCCACGGTATAACCCCTGTTTTCACTGTATTTGATAGCCATTCACTTTTGCCATGTGAATACAACTCCATTGCTGCTCTGATTAACATTATCTTTAGCTTTACAAGCCTCTCTGGAACTAGTCATGGTCATGTGGCACCAGTTGGCCAATGAGAATAAGGCACAGTTCCAACTTAATATCCTTCTTTCTGCCTTGAACTTTAACTTAATGTTTGAAAGGCAGTAGCTACTATATGACCACGAGTGAGACAGAAAGCTTAAGAAATAGACTCCAACATACTAAGAGTGTCCAGTATTCAAGGACACCAGTCTCCATTTGAACTAATTTTCAAAATCCCCCTGTGCTTATTATGTAAGAGAAGGAATCCTCTATCTGTTTTAGTAGTAGTTGAAGTTTATAAGCCTGAAGCCATGAGTCCCTCACAGATATGGGGCACAGAGGAAATTCTATTGAGCAGGAGTAGTGAAGGAGGCCAGAGAAGCCTTCATAGAAGTGGAAACTGAATAGGGATGTTGTAAGATAAATGGTCCAATAGTTCTCATCAGGTAATTTCAAAGGTTGATTGTGACAAATAAAACTGAAGAACTTTGGTGACAGTGCTTAAAATACAAAATATGTAGGGTAACAAGAAATCATTGTGGCCTGTGGCTTAATGGAGGTGAACAGGCTCTAGCTGAAATGTCGTTAAGACATAAGTGCTTCTGAATCGTGAGGGCAAATGGATTTGAGCAGCCCCACGTTAACCTGCTGTTTTATGGGTCATCTACAGTCAGCAGTTTTGACAGATAATTTCTTTTTACTACATCATCTGCACTCCTGTCTCTGTCTTTAATTTCAATGAAGGTATAGCTGGAGAAGCATGTCCTAGGGAATACAACGCTGGCCTGAATGCCAATTGTTTGAAATCTCTCAGGGAATATGGTTTGAATATTTTTTTTTAAATAGAGATCTTTTTCCTTCTCTGTTTCAGTTTCAAGTGATCATATGATTAGGCTGAGAAAAAGGAACTTATTATTTTTAACGCATTCCTTCTCATTACAGGCTCTATGTATCATGGCCCATAAGACCAAAGCAGAAATCAATGCATGTTTGCTCTTGGGTTTTGCTACGTCTGTGGACATCACTCGTCTGGAAATACTCACCAACTCTAGTTACCAAAGAGCGCCAAGCTTCGCTTCACAGCCTAGAGAAAGCTTTCTGAACAGGAGGACTGGAGGAGGGAAGCTGAAAGGGCAATACCTGATGCCTAGCATGTTCTTCAGGCTTTATTCATTTAGAATTCATGAATTATCCAGTGGGGGAATCTGCCTCTGCTTCTCTGAAGACTTTCACCAAATCTTTTAGCAGGGTCAAGAGCCAGTGGGAAATGACCCTCTTTAGAGTCCTCAACTAATAGGAGTGACCAATAGGAGTCGGGGAGCAGTGCCCAGCCCCCTTGTACTACAGCTGGGATAACTATGCTTCCTCCACGTTCTCTGGCAGATGAAGTTCCACATGCCTAGAGGGCTGCCCACCGTGTACGAGCCTTTCATTTGCACCCTTCCTGTCTCTGTCCCACTTGCTACTCCTCTACAGATAGCACAGAAAGCCACAGAAAGTCCTTTTCTCTGGTCTGCTTCTGTGAGAACCCAAATTAATACGAGTGAAATGAATTAAAGAAGATTGTGGAGTGGGAATGAAATACAGTTAGAAATTAAGATGTAAGGTGTGCCGTTCTCATCGATAACTGTCTTTCTAAAGTTCAGGGGACTCCCTCCTGAGTTCCACCCCACAGTCATTAAGTCAGTTGACAAGGTCTCTGGAGTCAGTACCAGTCTTATAGGGACTCAAACTCTAAATGAAAGAAGTGCACGTTAATGAAGCTGTGCCATTAGCACAAATCCTATGATTATTTTACCCTAAAGGGGTTTCATGATGCCCAGAGGTGAGATAGTTCAGTGGCAGAGCACTTACCTAGAAAGCACAGCCTTTGGTTCAATTCCCAGCATACACATAAATAAATGTTCAGTTGTGTCCACTGCTGTTCAGTGTTCTTGGAGGTGACCACACTGGGAGCCATTGTTTTAGAACCTTACAAAGAAGAGGAGGTATTGCAAAGAAGGCTATCTCTGGGAAGGTATTTTAGCAAAGAAAGAACCTTTAGATACCTCCTTTTATTCTTTAGCTTCTATTTCTTTTCCTTTCTCAGTGTGCCTTGTATACACTGTCCACTCCCTGAACTATTGGCTCCTGTGTCTTTGTGGAAGTCATTTATTTTTCCCTGCCGTCAGAGTCCCCGGTAATCATTGCCATGTCCCCTTGATAAGCAGTGAAGGAAGGTCTGGAGACAGCTGTGCTGGTGCTGTGCTGATATGGGTGCTCCATGTGTGTCAGGTATACCTCTCCCCATTTTGACTCCTAATCTGCGAGGTGTCATTTAGCTTCACATTGGAATCTGAGGCACAGGGAAGTTCATGAACCTGGTGCAGACAAGGTTTGAACTAAGGTGACCTTGAGTCAGAATTCTGACCACTATGACTCAGAAGGAGGATAGTCTATCTTCTAGTGGAAGTAAATATACTCCTAACACCTGTATCAGATTTCAACTGCTCTTCTGTGGGGATTACTTTTTAAATTTTTATTTATTTTTGTTGGTCGTGAGGCCTGAACTCTGGGCCTGGGCTCTGTCCCTAGGCAGTTCAGCTCAAGTCTAGCACTCTACTGCTTGAGCCACAGTACCACATTTCAACTTTTCACTGCTTATGTGGTGCTGAGGAATTGAACCCAGGGCCTCATGCATACAAGGCAAGCACTCTACCACTAAGCCACCTTCCCAGCCCCATGGAGATTCTATCTATCTATCTATCTATCTATCTATCTATCTATCTATCTATCTATCTATCTATCTATCTATCTATCTATCTATCACCAGTCCTGGGCTTGAAGCTGGGTCTATCTATCTATCTATCTATCTATCTATCTATCTATCTATCTATCTATCTATCTATCTATCACCAGTCCTGGGCTTGAAGCTGGGTCTGGGCGCTGTCCCTGAGCTCTTCAGCTCAAGGCTAGTGCTTTACCACTTGATCCTCAGCGCCACTTGTGGCTTTCTCTGCTTATGTGGTGCTAAGGAATGGAACCCAAGGCCTCATGCATGCAAGGTAAGCACTCTACCACTGAGCCAGCTTCCCAGCCCCTGGAGATTACTTTTAGATGGAAGTTTTTAACCTAGGTCCATAAGCCCCTAAACTCAAGGAACATTTAGAAAGATTTTATTTAAATAGGGATACAGATTGACCCATTGCAACAATGAGATGTACAAGACGCTATGTCAAAAAACGAATTTTACAATTTAGGCGGGGGGGGGGGTGTGGGGTATGGAGGTGTAGCTGAGGAGGTGGGAGGGAAGGGATGGTAGGGGAAAAACAAAGGAGGCAACAATGCTGGATAAAAAATGTACACATTACCTTTCTCATGTAACTGTAACCCCTTTGTAGGGAATTTTTACAATATAAAAGTTAATAAAAAAGAAAGCTTTGCACAGTTTGTTGATCTGAATGAGAACACATCATTGCTACTCTTACCATTGGTTAATTTTATTTTATTGGCTGAGACAATATTTGTGCTTCTTTATGAGATAAAATGTGATTGCTTTAGTTTTTAAATGTGATTGCTTTTTAAAGTAATTTTTATTGTTATTATAAAAAGGATGTGGAGAGGGGTTAAAGCTATGTAAGTCAGGTAATGAGCACATTTCTTTTTGGATGGTCTTGCCCCTTCCCTTGCTCTCTCCCAATTCTCGCCCTTTCATCCCCACCCACAAATTGTATAATTCATTTTCAACGTAGTGTCTAGTGAGTACTACTGCTGCATTTGTTCACCCTTTATCTTTTTCTATTGCTGTTCTTTCACTGGGGACTGAACTCCAGACCTGTCATATGCTATGCAAGCACTGCTCTATATTCCAACTCACAATGTGTCTTTTTGATTCCTATATCCATTGGGTAAAGATTAGGCAGGATATTTTGCATATTCACCATCTTAAACCTCCATCAGTTCTTTTTGTTGAATGTAGTCAAAATCCTCCTCTCTTCTAACTATATTGAGACACACAATGCATCACTGTTAGTGCTATTTACTCTGCTGTACAATTTTTATCACTAACTTCTAGTTGGAATTCCTCTATAAATATGGGCAACAAGTAATAATGGTACTGGTAAGATTTAGGACTACCTCCTCAATGGAAATCAAAGATCTTTTATATCACACTTTGGGAGTAGCAGAGACTTTGAAGTATTACTTACAGCCATCACTACTTCATAAGTAGGAAATGACAAGACTCAATGCCAGATCTTCTATTTTCTTAACAAAAGATCATGTGTGCCACTATATCACCATGTCACTTAATATTTACTAGAGTCACTGGGAAATTCACAGACAGAAGATACCACTAGAACCACCTCTAGAAGCTTGAATTCACAGGTCTGGGCTGGGACTCAGGAAGCTACATTTCCAACCCAAACCAGGTGGTTCTGATGCTACTGGTCCAAGGGAACACACTAAGAGGGACTCCTGTGTGTCTAGTAACTACAAATAAGAAATACTGCAAAAACTAAACAGGACATCTTGAAGAAGTCAAGTTCAGAATAGTGGAAGAGAACAGCTAGTGGTACTTGATTAGGTCCAGCAGGAAACAAAAGCCAGTTCTAAGAAGTTTGAATAAAGACATTATTTTTAACTGAAGACATGTTAACAATGGGCTTGTTTCCAGCAGCAGAGTCAAAGTGTGGAAAATCAACAATGACTCTTCACACACCTAGAATCTCAAAATGGTGGAGAACAGTTACCTCTCTCTGACACAAGGAGGGGAATAGAGTTTCTACAGCTTGGTGAGGGTGGGGAAGGATTGCTGAACAGGTGGACAATCACAAAGGAAGAAAAGAGGCCGAACTGATGCTAAATCCTGGAGGTAGTAGGATCAAGTGAAAGACCCATTCTCTCTCCTATCACCCTCCCCTCTCCTGATTTGTCTTTCATTGATTGAGGTGGAACTATAGGAACAGGAGCCTTGAAAAAAGTCTTTCGAGACTGATTTTCTAGTGCAGGAAAGAAAGAAAAGAATAAAGAATGGAGAAGTGATATAGCAGAAAAGACCACCAGGAAGCTTGGGGAAGAAGAGAAAGAAGAGGAGGCACAGAGGAAAAAAGAGGGCCTTTGAAGGGGAGGATGAGGATTGAGATATAACTCACAACATATCCACAAAGATATGAGTCCTTATTTACTTCATCACCTTTCTAGCTCATTCTAGCTAGGAAAGAGGAATCAACTTTCTTACTGCAGAAGAGCACCTCACACTGAGGAATTACTCTCCTCAGGCCAATAGTCCATGAAAATGAAAAGTGCAAAGGTTTAGGATACTTTCAAACACTTCTGCATCCTCAGGCCTAGAGTGCCTGATACTCTGCAAGACAGAGTGTCATTTTAAGGCTAAAAGACCAATTTCTTCCTTCCTTCCTTCCTTTCTTTTTTCTTTCTTTCATTCTTTCTTTCTTTTTCTCTCTCTCTTTCTCTCTTTCTTTCTTATCGGTCATGGTGCTTGAACTCTGGGCTTGGGTGCTGTCCCTAAGCTCTTCAGTTCAAAGTGAGCGCTCTACCACTTGAGCCACAGCATCACTTCCAGTTTTCTGGTGGTTAACTGGAGATAACAGTCTCATGGACTTTCCTTACCTGGGCTGTCTTTGAACCGTGATCCTCAGATCTCAGCTTCCTGAATAGCTAGGATTATAGGCATGAGCCACCAGCACCTGGCTAAGACCAATTTCTTAATAAGGATTTCATTAATAACCCAAGTTGAGCCTTTCCAAGGAAAGACATGATATGGAAGTAATTTTCTTGCTAGAGTTAGCACTAAATCTATTACACTACATGGTTCATTTGAAAGATGGCAGGCTGGTTAAAGATACCAAGATACTTGCATTCTTGCCTTCCTGTCTCCCCCCCCTGCCCCCCCCCGCTGTCTCTACAAACATGGTCGAGGGAGGTAGAGACTCAAGGCAGTCAGATAACATCAAACAGTGGAACTGCAGGCCAATCAAGGCTGAGTAACCAAAAACAGAACAGGCCTGAGACCCAAGCACTTTAAGACAGCCTGGCAATCTGGTGCCTCTTCATACCCATATACTTTACATATTTTTTAACACTGACTCTATGAAGGACGGGGGGCGGGGCAAAACTCATCATCTATTAATGAAAGTATATATAAAAATAAAGGCATTTGGTAATTCATTTTCACTGGTACAAAGATAGTCAATATTCTGAAGAATATTTCCCATCATTCTGTATTTATTACTGCTTTTCATATTCTTGTACTTTTCTAAAGTTGAGAATGTCTTGTTGATAAATTAAAAGTTTTGATATTTAACATTTAGGTGGAAAACTACATTTTATTGGATGTTGGTAAATACTATATACTATTAGATTTGAAAACCTTAGCTGGATGGAATGAGGTGATCACTTACCAAATGCATATGATAGGAATAGGTAGATGGGGGCAAAGAGCACGAAGATGCTTCTTATACTTACTTTAGATAGTTATTTACTTCAGGTACAAAGGGATCAGTTATTTACCTTCAGTGGTATCAGGATTGTTTGTTTGGAAGTTCAAGGTAAGTGGTATCATCTTTCCAGTTAATTACAGCAATGAGTGCATGCCTGGTAGACTCACACCCTGAATCACCTTAGGCAACACATGTGGGGGCCACAACAACCTTCTCAAGGAGGGACCATCACCTAACTATGCATCCTTACTGTGTCATACTGGCAGAACCGACCCAGTCCCAAAGGATGAGCTCCTGGAGTATAAGGAGGTTTTGTCATAGTGGTGGTGGGCTACAATGAGTCATCTCAGGGCTTCTAACTGGATCCTTCCTGTGATGAATGTAAAGGGTCAGCACACTGGATCATTGTGGGCAGAGAGCCAGTTTGAGGTTGTGTGTAAATGAACAAAGCCAACAGGCTCAAGTGGGATTTAAAGTCTGACTTTTATTTTACTGCTTAAGAACTAGTAGAGCTAGCTAAGCCATACCAAAGCTTCAACTTCACCCTTCAATGACAATCCATTAAAATAATTACCAGATGATTACTATGGATTTTTTAAACTAGAAGATTCAAAATCTCTTTTGTCAGACAATTAGCTTGGCTGGGCACACAGGCTCCTTCTGTCTAGCTGATGTAGGCTGGTTTCAATTGAGGGGTAGTCCAGGGAAAATGGTTCCTCAGTACAAATGTCTGGTAGTCTTAATCTGTTCTTCTTGCAATCTGTTTGCCTGCAGTGTACCCTTAAAAAAGCAATCGGGGCTCAAGAGAAAGATGTTTTGAGTAGATTGCTATACTCAAAACCTCTGTTGTCAGAGGAAAAATGTGAGATGTTCTCCTATTAATGAGAAAGACTGACTCTTGATGCAGCTTGTAGATGCTGACACCAACATTAGGAGCTGTGACTGCAAGGCAGAAAGTTAAAATTTAATCATCCTTCCAGTTCCCTCTCCCAGGAGTCTGAAAAAGCAAGAAGCAAATTTACAAATAGGAACCCAAGAGACCCTCTAAAGGCATGCACAAGGGAAATCCCTTGAGGTTATAAAGGGTCTAGAAGACAGTGATATCTTTGAGTTTTTTTTCTTATTTTGCACCTTACAAAACAGGGGAGAAGAAATTTGCTAGGTGATTACTGCTGCTCTTTTCAAGTGTAAGTCAATCAGTGGAGGCAGTGAGGTTACCACAGTCAAGAAGCTGGAATCAGATAGACTGAGTCTGTACCTTGGCTGTGTGATATGAGGTTAAGTATTTAAATACCATCATGGCTTTGGTTTTTCTTGTCTATAAAATGGGGGAATTAATAGCAGCAATGTTGTGAATATTCAGTAAATTTCTCTGTAATTGCTGGTGGGATCACTACTATTTTAATAAAATAGGAAAGCACAGAGGGATGTGACTTAATAGGAATGAACCAAGGAAAGTACTCTTACTCTCTTCTTTCCATGATCACAAGATTGGCCCGTTTTTTTCCTCTCTACAGAGGTCACTTCCATAGAAGCAGGCACAAGGGAATGGTTGGTTAAGAACCTTGGTTTCTTTTTCTTCCTTTGTCTCTAAGAGGTTGCTACCCAACCAAAGAAATCCAACCCAAGTTTCATGTTCCAAAAAACACATGATTTTAGGATTCCCTAGTGGTCAATGGGGATGGCCAACTCGATGGTAAAATACAACCCACCCCTGGATCCAGTGTTAATTGCAACTGAAAGCAGATGGTATCTAAATCTAGGCCCATCTGCTCCACATCTGTGGGACATTTCCCCAGCACATATGACAGAACCATAGCCAATTGGTGTTTGCTCCAAGTAAGTCTGGACTGTTTCATTTAAGAAACTATCTTATTATCTGTCATGATAAGATTTTTCTTATCTACATAACCACAGAAATATTGGGTCAAACATCCGAGCAAGGAAAAGCAGTGGAAATACCTCAGGAATGTGGACTTGCTACTACAGCTCATGATATGATCACAGAGGGAAGAAACTATCTGACTATAACTTGTCTACTGGTTTGTAAGACAATCTTTGTACACCGCGCCCCCAATCCCTTAACACAAATTCCAATAGTTAAGTGACTCAAATGGGAAAATTCACGTATTAGATTGTATTACTTATATTTCTATCTTTTTAAGAACCAGTAAGGGAGTAATTTTGAAGTCTACTAATTGAAAAAAAGAAGAGTGGATAGCATGGCTCTTGCAGGGAAGGTCACTAGGATCTGGTCAAGGGGGAACATTGAATCTACTGTTATCAACCAACAAGGAAAACAGTACTATTGGATATTAAAGGTTTCTTTTTAGTTATATCTTAACAATAATGTGCCAAACAGGGAATAACGCCTTTGACTGTGGATCTAATGGGAGATATTGTCCACTGGTGTTAATGGACAACAGGGCTTTAAAAAAGTGTGGGAGCAGATATACCCATTTTTTGATCTACTGCTGACAACTGACAGTTTCTACCTCATCCTCACTCTTTGACTTTCTGCCTGGGGTTTCTACCAGGGCAGCAGAATATTCCTCAGATTATCTTCAGAGCAGCTTTTTCACTCTAGTCATTGTTCTAGACACCCAAATTCAGAGTATGAATAGGAGGTGCCCCTGACAGTGCCAACATATGAGCATCATTAGTATAAAAAAGTCAAAATTTTCCATCGCTATTAGAAATATTTCTTTGTGGGCCAGGGCATTAATGACTCTCAGTACATAAAACTGGTAGATGCTTTGTTACTAGATTTCGTGGTAAGTGGCTAGAGAAACTAAAAGGAAAAAAATGCTAGGAGCAATTGCCAATTGATAATAATTCCAGGAGAAAATATTGGTGACCTTGAGTTACACAAAATTTTTCTAGGTAATATCCATAAATATGTAGAAGTTAGAATTAGTTCATAAACATATAAGTAAATATGCTGGGTGGTATACAATACAGAAGATTCAAGAGAGAATTCAAATATTGTGGTTCCTTAGAAAGGCAAATTAAAGTTCAACAAGATAAATGCTAGGGAAGCAAGTATTTGAAAGGGGTCAGTCGAGAGAAGGGTAGATAAATAAAGAGAAGAAATGGGGGAGAATGCAGTCAAAAATTCAATACATATTCTAAAAAATTAAGAAAAGTATGGGAAGAGGTGGTTTGGGAGGGGTGGGTGACACTGATCAAGATGCACTGTACTCACAAACTGCAGTCTTGAATGACGACTCTTGTGCAACTACTTAAAGAATAATAAAATGTATATATATATACATATTGGTTTCATTGATCAGATTAGAAGATATAAATTATCTTTTAAAAACAAATCTGATATTTGCTCTTAAAAAGGGAAACTCTAGGGGTCGGGAAAAGATGACAAAAGAAACCATACCTAGAATTGAAAACCCAGAAATGAACCTACAGACCAATAGCCATCTAATCTTCGATAAGGGAGCTAAAAAAATAGAATGGAAGAAAGACAGCCTCTTCAGTAAATGGTGCTGGCAAAGTTGGTTAACTACTTGTAGAAAACTAAAGCTAGATCTTTCTATATCACCCTGCACCAGAATCAACTCCAAATAGATCAAAGACCTCGGAGTCAAAGCAGACACTCTGAAAACATTACAGGATGGAATAGGAGAAACCCTAGGTCTCCTGGGCACAGGCCGAAATTTTCTTTTTTTTTTTACTTGTGGAAGACTTTATTACTCATGCAAATCATTAGATACAGACATTATGATATATTTTGGGGACCATTTATGAACCAGAACAACTCCAAGGAGAAAAAGGGTCAATAGAAACGAAATTTTCTTAATAGAGACCCAGAAACACAACAAATCAAAGAAAGGTTGGACAACTGGGATTGCATGAAATTGCAGTTTCTGCATGGCAAAGGACATAGCTAGCAAGATCAATAGAAAGCCCATGGATTGGGAGAAGATCTTCACTAGCCATACAACGGACAAGGGTCTCATATCTAGAATATACTTGGAACTCAAAAAATTAAATCCCCCAAAAACAAATCCTCAAAGAAACAACTGAAGTATCTCTTCAGAGAAACTTCTCTGAAGAAGAAAGAAGGATGGCCAATAGACACATGAAGAAATGCTCAATCTCCCTAGCCATAAAAGAAATGCCAATCAAAACAACATTGAGATACCACCTCACCCCAGTTAGAATGGCTATAATCAAGAACTCTAACAACAACAGATGTTGGAGGGGATGTGGAAAGAAGGGAACCTTACTTCATTGTTGGTGGGAGTGTAAACTTGTTCAACCACTTTGGGAAGCAGTATGGAGGTTCCTCAAAAGACTTCACATAGAGCTCCCCTATGACCCAGCAATCCTACTTTTGGGTATTTACCCAAATGTTTACAAACAAGACCACACTAAAGCTACCAGCACAACTATGTTTATTGCAGCATTACTTACCATAACTAAGATCTGGAACCAACCCAGATGCCCCTCAGTAGATGAATGGATCAAGAAAATGTGGTATATATACACAATGGAATTCTATGCCTCCATCAGAAAGAATGACATTGCCCCATTTGTTAGGAAATGGAAAGACTTGGAAAAAATTATATTAAGTGAAATACGCCAAGCCCAAAGAAATATAGGTCCCATGGTTTCCCTTATTTGCAATATCTAGTATATGTATGAGTCAAGAAGAAAAGGTCAGATAATGTGATGTTAGGAAAATGAACCCTTAGATTAGTATTTAAATGTTTTTTCTTTCATGCATTTGTTTCTAACTCATTTATGAGATTATTTCTTTGATACTTTGTATGTCCCTCCCTCACAGTATAACCTCTGCTTTCACTGTATTTGATGTCGGTATAATTTGTAGAGGGGAAGGGTAAAAACAAATCATTTAAATAGGGATACAGGTGGACCCATTGCAACAATGAGATGTACAAGTCCTTATGTCGAATATGAACTTTACAACTTTGGTGGGGGGTGGGGGGGAGAGGATAGGAAGGGATGGGAAGGGGAAACAAAGGAGGAGGCTACAATGCTTGATAAGAAATTTACTCATTATCTTGCCCATGTAATTGTAACTCCTCTGTACAGTATTTTCACAATAAAAAAAAGATATGAGAAGAAAAAAAGAAAAGGAAAAGAAAAGAAACCATACTAATTAAAACGTTAAAAAACAAAACCCCAAACCCCCTTTCCTCTTCAAAAGATGCTAAGAAAATTAAAAGGAAAGCCATAGATTGGAAGGAAAATAATTGCAGAATATGTCTTATAAAGTACATGTATTCTTATATATGATGAATATTGACAACTCCAGAACCCAATTTAAAATGAACATCTGAGCAGATCTCAAAGAAGATAAATGAATAAACAAAAAGCTCATGAATGATTTTTAGTACTATTAGCCAATAATATAATGCAAATTATAACCACAGTAAAATATCCCTCCAAACTCACTAGAAAAACAAACATTAAAAAGACTAACCATAGCCAGGCATGATAGCCCATGCCTATAATCCCAGCTGAGGCAGGAGAGCCATGGACAAGATAGTTTGAGGTGAGCCTCGACTATACCATGTAACCCTGTCTAAAAAACATAAAAGATAAACAAACAACCATATCAAATGTTGGTGAAAATGTAGAGAAAGTGTAACATCCATATGTTGTAAACTAGAAGGTAATCCAGTTACAGTTACACTGTTAAATAGTTTCACAGTTTCTTATAAAATTCTACATGCACTTCCCTACCATCCCAGTGTTTGCTTAAGAGAAATGAAAATTTTGGTTTAAATGACTGGACTTGGATGGTCATAGCACCTTAACTCATAATCAAATACTTGTCAACTGGTGAGTGGACAAGCAAACATCAATTCTCCTATATAATGGAAGTCTGCTCAACAGACTATAATCAACTATAATCAAATCATGAGATAAGAGAAGACAAATTCTAAATGTTCTGGGCTCTTCAATATTGTAAAGGTCGTAAAATGTAAAGGAAGGTTTAGAGGCAACTAAAGAGGCTGAATGCAATATGGGACTGTTGGCTGGAACAGAACATGAATTAGTCTAAGATCTGTAGGTTGAGTCAGAGCATTGTAGCTATGTCAATTCATAGTTTCATCATTTTAAAATACAGATGTTAACATCAGGGGAAACTTGGTGAAGGGCAGATGGGAATTTTCTACTAGTTTACTATTCTATAGCCTGGATATTAATTAAAGTTGTGTTAAAATAAAACATACATAGCAATAGTGAATTGATGGGCTAAAATGGTACCTTAGTATAACTGACTGAAAAAATTAGTATGTCTTTTGTTTTTCAAATGCGATTCAGAAAGCCTGGTGTTTCCTCAAACACACTGGCCATTACAGCAAGATTTTAACACTCCAGCTAACAACAATGCCTCTTTCTCAAACTGATATCATTATTTAGAGTTTGCCAGAGAAAACACACATTAAATTACTTAATGCTGAACTTATTCAACTGACACATAATTCTCTACCAGTTTGAGTAATGGGATGGGGGGAAAGGACATTTTAATAAGACAAACTGATTATTAGTACCACATATGATTTTCCCATGAGAATATTGTGTTAGGAGAGAATAAATTTATTTGAATTATCCTCATGCCCAAAGCATATTGGGAAAGATACCTCTCCCCAACACCTATGGTACTGGGGATACAACCCAAGGCCTCATTCTTGCTAAGCAAGCACTCTACCACTTAAGATATACCCCAGCCCTTTTAAAAACAATTTGTTATAAAGGTGATATACAGAGGGATTATAGTTACACAAGTAAGGTAATGAGTACATTTCTTTTTGAACAGTGTTACTCCTCCCTCATTTTCTTCCCTCTCCCCCGCCACCCAAGTTGTAAAGTTCACCCTCTGTCCTACCATTTCTATGATTTCCCTTCCCCAAGTCAGATAAACTTCTATACAAGACAAAGGGGACAGAAATCAAAAACAGTGACAACAGGGAATAAATCACAGGTTAGAAGGAAAAGAAAGAAGACAAAAGAAAAAACTGTAAACAGTACACTAGAAAAACCTCTTATTTCCATTTCTCGGATTTCATTTCAATAAGCATCATTTTATATGGTTATATGCACACAGCTACTGAGCTATTGTGATTCTCTGTTAAGAATATCCTAGACATTTTCTAGTTATTACAAATGAGGGAGAGCTAAAGAGAGACTTCACTGAAGAGGAAATAAAAATGGCCAAGAGACACATGAAGAAATTTTCAATATCTCTGGCCATAAAAGAAATGCAAATCAAAACATCATTGAGATTCCACCTTACCTCAGTTATACAATGACCATTATAAAAAAAACTCATAATAACAGATTCTGGCAGGATGTGGCCAAAAGAGACACTGTTGGTGGGAGTGTAAACTTGTTCAACCACTCAGGAAAGCACTATGGAGGTTCCTCAAAAGACTAAACATAAAAACTCCCCTATGACGCAGCAAGCGCTTTCGTTTTTAACACAGTTTTGCTGGCCAGGATGGTCTTGAGCTCAATGAGTTCACCATCCTCCTACTTCTCTCTCCTAAGTAGCTGGGATTATAGGTGTGTACCACATGTCTGGCTCCAACAGGCAACTTTTGATGTTCCCCAGTGCTATGTTCTGAATACTTGTATCCTTCCCAAATTCATGTGCTGAAATTTAACCACCAATGTAACATTAACCTTCATGAGGTCGTTAGGAAGGAGCTATCAAGAATAGGACTAATAACCCTTCTAAAAAAGCCCCAGAAAGTATCACTGGCCTTTCCACCATGTGAAGAAACATCCCAAACAGATGCCTTCATTTCATGCCTTTTATGAATCTTTTTGTCTTCTTTCACTCTCAGAGACTTCACCAGAAATATCTACAGGCTGGTCTGGCTCTCTGAATGCTTCTCCCCTGTGCACACCAGAATGTTTTCTATTTTCCACGCTGTACTTTTTTTTTCTGTCCCTCTCTTCTGTTGTTTCCCTCTGTCTCTCCCAACCCCACCCATTCCTCCTCCAGTTACCTGCTTTTCCATGGTGTACATTTCTAAAACATTTTCAGGAATGGTTCCTTGTGTGCTTGAATGCATGCATACCCTCAGTCAAGGGTGCTGCCTTTGACTTCATAATATATAAGGCTTATAAGGCTTGGCCTCAAGCTGGGTGCCTGGTGACTCTCCCCAGCAATCCTAGCCAGTCAAGAGGCTCAGTTCTGAGGATTGTGGCTCAAAGCCAGCTTAGACAGGAAAGTCTGTAAGATTCTTATCTCCAATTAACCACCAACAAAGTTGAAGTGGAGCTGTGGTTCATGTGGTAGAGCACTAGCCTTGAGCACAACAGCTCAGGGACAGTGAATAGGCCCTGAGTTCAAGTCCCAGGACCAGCACATACACACACATACACACATGGAAAATTAATGCTTGGCCTCACTGTTTCACAGTCATCTGACACAGAGAACACTGCGTTTCCCAAATGCATTTATCAGTATCCCTTTCACACATGCCCTACTCATTCTGTCCTTATTTACTGAGTACCACAATGCCAAAGACATTCTGAAGGACAACCAAGGAATGAACCTACCTGGACTCTACCTCTTGAAATTTGCAGAGCTGTGTTAAAGAGAGATTGTTAGGAGCACTGATGAGTAAGATTTCACTTTTCTGTGTTTACATGCACCATGAAAGTCACCTTACTTTCTTGTGATGAGGTGAGTCACCTTACAGTACTGTGACCAATCTACCATCTTTCCATGGATTTTAAATGTTCTGTCAATACCAAACTACCTATATTCATCTCACACACACACACACACACACACACACACACACACACACAGACAGCAGTAAGCACACATCCTGTGCTGTGTCCTATAAAGTACTTATGATTAGCAGAATAACTCTCTGGAGAAGGAAAAGGAGAAGGAAGGGAGGGAGGGAGGGAGAGAGGGAAGAAAGGATAGGCAAAGCCAGTCTGGCACATTTGGAAGCTTTGAGAATTATACTCCATGGCATTTGCCCACCACACTGCATACTGCCTGTTACCTATGATCTGGGTAACTATATGTCTCCTTCTCAGAAGAATCAAGATGACATATGAATAATTTCAGGTAATCCTGCCTATTCTCGCTAATAGAGACGTAGGCCAATGAGACCAGAGGCTGCCATGAAAACCTAAATAGAAAGAGGACAAAAAAATCCTTAGAAATGTTTAACCGCCAAGTAAAAAGTGAATGTAAGAAACTGGTATTAAGTGTGATTTCCTAATGAAATTAGATTCAGCCTCCTCACTGGGGCCCAGAGATTCAGCTAATAAACAGTGAAGCAATAGTTCTTGTTGTCAATAAAATAATGGCAAGGAATGTAAAACTGGAGGAAAATGGGAAGATGCCTCCATTTTTCTTTTCTTTAAAAAATTGTCATTGTAAAGGTGATGTGCAGAGGGATTATAGTTACGTAAGTCAGGTAATGAGTACATTTCTTTTTGAACAGTGTCAACTCTTCCCTAATTTTCTCCCAGTTTGTCCCTCCTGACCTCCCTCCCCAACAAGTTGTATGGTTCATTTTCCACATAGCATCTAGTGAGTATCACTGCTACATTTGTTCACCCTTTGTGGCTCCATTTCCATGCTCCCCCTAAACCTCCCCCAAACAGATAAACTTACGTACAAGAAAAAAACGTACGAAATGTGGTATATATACACAATGGAATTTTATGCCTCCATCAGAAAGAATGACATTGCCCCGTTCATTAGGAAATGGAAAGACTTGGAAAAAATTATATTAAGTGAAGTAAGCCAGGCCCAAAGAAACATAGGTTCCATGGTTTCCCTTATTTGCAATAACTAGTATATGTCTGAGACAAGCAGAAAAGTTCAGTTAAGGTGATGTTAGGGAAATGACCCTTAAGATATGTATTCAAATGTTTTTTTTCTTTCATGTGATTGTTTCTAACACATTTATAAGATTATATCTTTGTTGCTTTGTATGTCCCTCCCCCATGGTATAATCCCTGCTTTCACTGTATTTGATGTTGTTATAATTTGTGGAGGGGAAGGGAAAAAACAAATTGTTTAAACAGGGATACAGGTGGCCCCAATGCAACAATGAGACGTACAAGTCCTTATGTCGAATATGAACTTTACAACTTTGGTGGGGGGGGGGAGGGTTGGGAGGGGAAAGGAGGGGATGGGAAGAGGAAACAAAGGAGGAGGCTACAATGCTTGATAAGAAATGCATTCATTATCTTGCCCATGTAATTGTAACCCCTCTGTACAGTATTTTCACAATAAAAAAATACAAAATCTATAAGAAATGTAAAAAAAAAGAAAAAAGGTACAGAAATAAAAAACAGTGACTAAGGAGAAAAAAAGCAGGAAGAAAAAAATAACATAAAATCTCTTGTTTCTATTTCTTGAAGTTCATTTCAATAAATGTCATTTTATATGATCATATGCCCATAGATATTGAACATTGCAGTCCTCTCCTCTCCTTTGGTCTCACTGTGTCAATGTGTAGATTTCTGTATAATTTATCATGTCTAAGTGTAATTTTTTGTCTTTTATAAACCAGTATGTTTACTTGTAGATTTATAGCCATTTTCTAGTTACAGTAAATGAGGGAAATCATGCAGCCTATGTTTCTTTGAGTCTTTGCTTCATATAATTTTTTCCATGTCTTTCCATTTCCTTACGAATGGTTTCATTCTAAACTTCTCAGTAGATGGTCAGAATGAGATGCTAAGATATCAAGGTAAAAGCAGATACCCTGAAAACATTACAGAAAGGGTAAGAGAAACTCTAAGGCTCCTTGGCACAGGCTGAAATTTTCTTAATAAAGACCCAGAAAAACAACAAATCAAAGAAAGGTTGGACAAATGGGATTGCATTAAACTGCAGAGTTTCTGCATGGTAAAGGTCATAGCTAGCAAGATCAAAAGAAAGCCCACAGATTGGGAGAAGATTTTCACTAGCCATACAGCAGGGCCTCATATCTAAAATATGCTTACAACTCAAAAAATTAAATACCCCAAAAACAAATCCTCAAAGAAACAACTGCCCCACTAATAAGTGGACTAAAAACTTGAAGAGAGACTTCACTGAAGAGGAAATAAGAATGGTCAATAGATACAGGAAGAAATGCCCAAGTTCTCTAACCATAAAAGAAATGCAAATCAAAACAACATTGAGATTCCACCTCACTCCAGTTAAAATGTCTGTAATCAAGAACTCTAATAACAACAGTTGCTTGAGGGGATGTGGCCAAAAGGGAACCCTACTGCATTGTTGGTGGGAGTGTAAACTTGTTCAACCACTCTGGAAAGCAGTTTAGATTTTCCTCAAAAAAACTAAACATAGAGCTCCCCTATATGACCCAGCAATCCCACTTCTGGGCATTTACCCAAATGACCATAAACAAGGCCATACTAAAGCTACCAGCACAACGATGTTTATCACAGCATAATTTACCAAAGCTAAGATATGGAAGCAAGCCAGATGCCCCTCAATAGATGAATGGATCAAGAAAATGTGGTGTATACATAAGAAATGTACTTATTATCTTACTTATGTAACTGTAACCCCTCTGTATACCACCTTAACAATAAAAAAAAAGAGTTGGACAATTTGGTGGTGGAATTAAGTCAAATTGGAAGAATGTGTTTGATGATTTTCCTAGTTATCAGGTAGATATGTAGGCACACATGAGGTGAATTTTACCTGTAGACATCCAAGAGGGTCTGTCTGTGGAGATCTGGGGATACGAGAGGAGAAATGTGTGTCTGGTTCTTCTCTGCTCACTCTCTTCTTCCTGCCTCAGCCTAATGATTGGATGGGAAAAGAATATTCCCAGGAATGTACTAGCAATAGGTTTAAAATGAAAAAGACCAAAAAAATGTGAATTTTCTTAAAGGTAGATCTTGAGGGAAAGTAAAATTCTCCGAGGTGAGAGTTAACTCAATTAACAACAATGTCGGGAAAATACAACAGCAAATAAATGAGTAGCTTCTTGCACAGTTGGCAAAGCCAACTTTCAATGTTTCCCCCTCCTTCCCTGTTATTTTTATTTTTTTAAGTGTTTTGATTTTTAGAGAGATTTTGAGCTTCAGCCATGATCTGGTAGCAAAGATCAGCCTTTTTGGTCCTCTGAGGAGTGAATGGAAATAGGATGAAGGTAACGAAGAAGCCTCTTGAAACTGATTCCAGGACTCATGAGCAGACAGTTGACAACATGTCCCACAGGGTAGGAAATGAACAGAAGGGCCTTCATGGGAGGGTATTCCTCCCCAGCAGGAAAGGAGCACAGCCCCTCTCCACCAAGACTAACAACTGGGTGGGGGGGATACCTCAACACAGGTTGATAAATGTTCTCTGGAGGAAGTGGAGAGGAAACTGCATACCCAGTAAACAGACTCAGGGCATGTGCTAGCAACTTCATCAAGGAACTTGTATCTCTATCCCCTTCATGCAGATAAAGGCAGGTCATACGGATGTGGGATGTGGAAGAGTAAGAATTACATTAAAATAATGACACTACTGTTTTAATATTGGGGAAGCTGCTACACCCACCCAATTTTTAAATTCTTACCCTTCAAGGGTCTTATGATCCATTCTACCCCAGAGCCTTGCCTTTCCTAGTCATAGTAGACCTTGCCATTATTAACACCTCATACCTCCTTCCCTAGTCTTACATTCTTTCATCCATTCTACTTATAGCCTTATATCCTGCCTGTCCAGATAATTCTCTCTAATGTCCTGACTTCAGTATTCCTTTTGTCTTTATTAATAAGGGCTCCCCCCTGGAAACTATGAGAACCAAAGAGAAACTTTGCTAAATGGGAAGATAGAAAGGGCCAGCAAGTTAAGGAAGGTGCAAAGCCATTGCCATAGTCCCTGAACTGACCCCATTTGAATTCTTTTCCTTGAGAAAAATAGGAGCTGATAAGTTGAAGCTATTGGCTGGGTTTTCTATTCCCAGCGGCCAAACACGACCCTTAAGGTGAGCTGTGAGTCACATGCCCTCCTCTGCTTCTCACTCTCATTTGCTCTCAGACCCCACTCCCCTCTAGGGTCTACTTTACTTTCTGCTCTCACCCATAGCCTCATCTGCTCTTAATTACTACTTCTTTTTAATTTTTTCAATATGGCTCTTTAATTGGTCATGGCTTTCAAGGCACTTCCACTCTCAATTAGACTCAGGGGTTACTTATCTACACAGGTACTGTACAAGGATGCTAGAGGCCATGGATTGAAGGGTAGGAGTTAAGCCTTACGTAAAGGCAAAAGGAAATTATATTGGTCCCAAACCTAATTATATTATGACATCATTCTTCTGGTGTTTAAATGAAATTCAAATAAAAAGTAGAACTGCCTTGCCCATTTTCCTTGTGCATGCGTGTGTGCACACGTGTGCACGCATGCGCACACACACACACATACCCTAGGCCCCATCTTTTTTTTTCTAATTGCGATTTTGTTGCTACAAAATATAGTAGAATCTTTCTTTTCAAATTTCACTTGTTTATTGATCCCATTTAATAAACTAAGGAGAGTCTTTCAAAACTAGTGCCTGCCTAGTTCAGCAAAATGAATACCAGAAGCATGAATTATGTCTTCACTGAGGGGGGAGAGGACTAAAAGAGGAGGGCAGATAAATGAAAATAAGAATGGTAGGCCAATAGAACCATACTACCCAACGTACATTTGTAAAAACTGATCTAGAAAACTTGAGATAGGTAGGGATAGGATAAACAGGGGGAAGGAGAGAACGATGGAAGGGGTAACTGATCAAGATATATTGACATGTTAAATTAAAATCCCTTTCTACAACTATTTGAAGAAAATAAAACCCAAAAGCTACTGCTCTACCACTCTCTCTGTAGGTCTTTCTTTTCCCCTTTGTGAGAAGAATTAAAGGATATAATGCCCAACATCATTTACACTCATTTTATTACCATAGCTATGTTTAGAGTTCTCAAATAACACATGAGTAAATGTGTTTTTATCCATTGCCTTTCAAAGAATAAAAAAGGAATTCATGAAGTAGAAAAAAATAAGAGAAGGAATAAAAGAAATTGATGTAATTTCTGGATTAAAACTAGAACGAGAGACTTTAGAAAATAGCATAGTACTTACTTTCAGAAAATGTTCAAGAGCAAATTCAATTAAGTACTGTCTTGGCAATTCAAAGCTTTTACTTGTATTTCTTCCAAACATACTTTTTCCTTGATAAGAAGGACTAATAATGATTATGTGAAACAAAACAACATATTTGAAAGAAAAATATCTAGAACTTTTATTTTGAAATAAATATCAAAATTCAAATTAGTTGTCTTGGAAAAGTTTTTTTCTCATGCTTTCCATTTTTCAAAACATGTTTGGAAATCAAATTTGATCACATGCACTATAACCTAAGTCAGAAACTCCTCATCAGTTGGGAATAGATACTGGGCTTTCAATTGAGTCAAAAGTTCAAAAGTTTTATGTCTGAATCTAGTAAATACATTGAAAAATTAAATAATGAGTTATATACATACATATATATGTTAATGTTCTTAAAATTTGTGCCTGTCTTCTGTTTGTACTGAGTGAGGTTCTGCTATTAAAACTTTTTTTTATTGTGAAAATACTGTACAGAGGGGTTACAATTACATGGGCAAGATAATGAGTAAATTTCTTATCAAGCATTGTAGCCTCCTCCTTTGTTTCCCTTTCCCATCCCTTCCCATCCTCCCCCCAACCCCCACTCAATTCTCCTCCCCCCTTCCCCCACCAAAATTGTCAAGGTCAGATAAGGTGATGTTAGGGAAATGAACCCTAAGATATGTATTCAAATGTTTTTTTTTCTTTCAGGTGATTGTTTCTAACACATTTATAAGATTATTTCATTGTTGCTTTGTATGTCCCTCCCCCACAGTATAACCCCTGCTCTCACTGTATTTGATGTCAGTATAATTTGTGGAGGGGAAGGGGAAAAACAAACTGTTTAAATAGGGATACAGGTGGACCCATTGCAACAATGAGATGTACAAGTCGTTATTACAACTTTTAACCTCAGAGAACATCTCATTTAGTTTGATTCATTCTAGATTGTTTCTCTAAAATTCAGTTGAGATAGGGACCTGTTTAGCTATTCACCAAAATGTGTTGCTCACCTATTCATGGTATAAAAACTTTATGCAGAAATGACTAACCAGAGTAATAAAACATATTTCAGCAGCCCTTGTAGTTAGGTACCATCCTGTGACTCTGTTCTAACCAATCAAATGTGAACTGGCAGGAGGGAGGTATCTAATCCGTTGAACTTAAAATAGCTTATTCTTGGTGAGTCAAACATAGTCAGGGAAACCCTCAAATGAGGCCAGGCGCATCCTACTGAAAGAGATTTGAAGAGCCAAAGATATTTGCCCTGAAGATATCCTCTACTGATAGCCAACATCCTGATTTTAGCCTTGTGAACTTGGGCAGAGATCCCAGCCAAACTTCGCCTGACACATGAGATAACAGATAGTATTGTTTTAAGCTTCTAAGTTTATGGTAATTTGTACGCAGCAATTAAAAAAAACTAATAAGGGGTCTATTTGTTATATGTTATTCTACCCTATTATCTGGACCCACTGAGAGTCAGAAATCTTGCAACATCTCATTATTCATTAAAAAGTACACCTCTAATTAATGACACTGATTTTTCAAGGCCACTAACTATAGTGTTAAGAGTATGTAAAAATGATGAATTTATTTTGGAAGCAAAGTCTTCTGATTTTTGCCAAGTGTGTTATCTGTAAGCAGAAGGGACATTCCAACTGTGTGGTTCCAGATAGGGCCTGAATACGCATCAGTCAAGATAGATACTGAACTGGTCAGATGAGAGAAGGGCTCACGGTTAGCCTTTCTTGTAATACAATGCAGTTTTACAGCACAACTATACCATTCATACACTGAATGATATGACCTGAAATACCCTGCATGGTGATGGGGAAGTACATCTATATTCAGAGGAGAAAAGAAGGAAGGTAAAAGAGAAATATAAAACAACAAACTTTGGCTGGGAGTTCATTTTATGATCTGAAGGGCAGGGAAATCTGGAACCACCATAGTTGCCAATACATGGTTATTTTGCTAAAGTCTGCAGTGATATCTAGGAAAATGCCCTTGTTCTGGACTGTGCCCAAAGGAGACCACTCTAATTAAAGAGTGGACAGAACTACAGCAAAGGCTGAGGTTTATTAGAAATCATGAATCTCTTATTCTGGCTCTGGGACACCATCAAAGGAACTGTAATTTCAGCATCTGCCTCTGAGCTGGGCCCCGAGCAAGGGTGGGTTGAGAAGGGAGTTGTTTTTGGCCTGTCCATTCACCCAGCTGCTGCTGAGAATGCACAGCTCCTTACTAGGAGAGGAGGAATATGACAGCAGCCGTGTGGCTGCAGTCTCTGGTGAGATCCTGGTTCATTGCAGTGCACTACATTCATTTCCTGACCAGCTTTATTGAAATATAATTTACATACAGAAAATTCACCCATTGTAAGTACATAGTTATGACTTTCAATGAATGTATATAATCATGTAACTATTGCTACATTTGGTTTTACAATACTTTCATTAACCCCCAAGGTTCTTCTATATCCACTTGCAGCCAATCCTCACTCCTACCCCTACCTTTACAAAACCAATGAATTGCTCTCTCCCACTACTTTTCCTCTTCTAGAAATATCCTATCATGAGAATTATGCAGATCTCACCCCTTATACCTGCCTTCTTTCACTTAGCTTGATGCTTTTGGATCCTGAAGGCACTGAAGGTGGATTGAAACGCACATGGTCCCTACCCTCATGGGTTAAGACTAGTTAAGGGAGAGAGATGCTCATCAAACAATCCTACAAACATGTGTAATTACACACTGTGATAACAGTAAAGCACAGAAAAGGTAAAGAATAGTACAAATCCATACAGACAGGGGATGTGATTTGACCTGGGTGGTCAGAGGAGCGTGCAGTAAAGCAATGATCTCTCATTTGAGATCTAAGGAGTGAGCAGCAGTTAATCTTCTCAAGAAAGAATAAATGTCAGAGAAGAAATGGAAGGTTAGAGGTGTTAACTCTGTGGGTCACAACAAGTGGTTAGAAAGGACAGAGCTGGAGGATACTTTTTCAACTAGAGCCCCAAGGAGGGGGAATGTACCCGGGCTGCTACATCTGGAGGCAAGGCAACAGCAGGGAAGTCAGCAGAGAGGGAAGTAGTTGAAGTTGAGTATTATTTGCTTCACACTGTCACATGCGTACATGCCTCCTTGCAATCTTCCTAAAACACAGATTCTGACTCTCAGGGTGGAGCCTGAAAGTCTGTATTCTTTTCGGTGCTCTGGTAACACCCAAATTGTGGTCTGTGAACCACACTTCCAAGCCAGCACTGTGAAGACCTGCCAGAATAACAAAAATAGAATCCAGGATGATGGTACCCAGGATCCTGGAATCTACAAATGCAGGAACTCACCTCAGGAGCCGAGGGCTTGAAAGTTGTAGGATTGTTCTACAAAGAATCAAAGTACCTCTAAATTGGAAAGGATCTAGTTGAAAAACCACTAGTCTGGCTATGTGTGCTGGCTTATACCTATAATCCCAGATGTCAGGAAAATGAGGCAGGAGGATGGAGAATTCCAGGTCAGACTGAGCAACACAGTGAGCTCTATCAGGCCAGCCTAGGATACATCTGAAAAGAAGAATCACTGGTCTGAAATTCTGGAAAATGAGAGGGGGGTTAATATTATGATGTGCAGTTTTGAACGTTCCATGAAACAATATTGGAATCAGGCAAGGTTGAGAAGTGATGGGGCAGGAAGAACAGGTTTCTTGTCCTTCCTGCTGGAGCTGTGAAGTTTATCTGTTTATTATTGTTATTTGTGTGTGTGTATATGTGTGTATGTGTATGTATGTGTGTATACTGGGGCTTGAACTCAGGGCCTGAGCATTGTCCTCTAGATTTTGTTGTTGTTGTTGTTGTTTTTGCTCAAAGCTAGTGTTCTGCCACTTGAGCCACACACTTGTACTTGCTTTTTAGAAATTGGAGATAAAAGTCTCATGGACTTTCCTGTCCCATGCTGGCTTTGACTCAAACCTCAGATCTCAGCCTTTTGAATAGCTAAGATTACAGGTCTAAGTCACTGATGCCCAGATGCCAATATTTTTTTTTACATATTGATGAGATTTGGTTTATAATCTCTTAATTAAAAAAGAAAAAGAAAGAAATGATGGAGGAGGCAATGTGGCATTGGAATGCATCCTACTAATCAATTTGTATCCATGACCCTAAAAATGTATGTATGTATAAGTGTGTGTGTGTGTGTGTGTGTGTGTCTGTTTGTCTGTCTGTCTGTGTCTTTGAGGGTCCTGAAAAGGCACACACTTCCAAACTGCTCATTTCACTTGTTCTAGCACTGTAGAAATACCTCAAGGTATCCACCCTGGGTGGAGGGAGCAGGGAACCTTATGAATATACCAAGGGGATGAAGGCAGGGCTTGGTACCTCAGCAGCAGGGCCCAGATTGTCCACACCCACAGATCTCAGGGGGATCTGCCAGTACCACTCCCTCCCCAAGGCCTGGGAAGTGTGGCTGACCTACTTGTTTGATTTCTTTCAACTCTACATGGGAGTAATTCAGAAGAAGAAAAAAAGCAGCTGTTTTATCTTGTCTTAATTAAACATGATTCACACAGATGGAAGCAGCTCTGTGCAAGTATAGAGGGCAGGTCAGAGGGCTGGGGCAGGAGACAAGAAGGAAGGATTCAGAAGAGAACCCAGACAGAGGCTGGGAGCAGAACATTCATATCTATACTTGGGACACTGGGAATTCTGAGTTGCATTTGTCTATGCAGGCTCTTTGAACTACTTACGCACTCAGATCTATTCCTAAGGATTCACTCATTTTACATAATTATATATCATCTCCCCATCTACATGATAAGCATCTTGAGTTAAAAAAAAGCTGCTTCGTCTATTTCCTATATATGGTTTGGATCATTCCTTCTCACCTCTTAGAGCATCAGAAGTAATAAAAGATAAATAATGGCGCTGCATTGTTTTAAAACTCTATGTGATTGTTCTTCCACTAAATCTTTAAGAAAAATGAGTGTGTCATATTCTTCCTTGATCCTTGGCTTTGGTGTTGGAATGAAGCATCCACGTTCCATTGCCATGTTTCTAGTTCTCCCATTAGGATGCTAAGCTGAGCTTAGAATTCAAGTCCAATGGATTCCTTCCAATGACCTGCATCTGTGCCTTTTATCCCACATGCATCCTCTGGTCCATTCTGATGACTATACCATCTTAGATCTGATGGTGAGAGCAAAGAAAGCAGCATCTGAACCCCAGCCTTGGGTCCCTAAAGCTAGTTGTTGTCAGTGTTTTGCATAAGCATGCTTAATTTCAAAGCTTGCAGTTGTCCCTTGCTAAGAAGTTCCCCTATCAGGAGGAGCAGATGTTATGTTTACTAAACTCCATTCCCACCATCTTTAGCCCTATGGATTTTAGAGCAAGACTGTGATGTCATTTGGGCAGAGTGATGTCCCACGTCCTCAAGCCTGGGCTTGACAGATCCTTTTATACTTATCTGCCTGTTGATTTTATGACTGTCACACCAGAATGTAGACTCTCAAAAACTGGACCATTTCTTACATCTTCTACAGGACCAAATACAAGCTCTCAGGGGTTCTTGAGGAAGGACTTCTGTGATGTCACTACTTCTTATTAGAATTGCTTTTGCAGCTACAGCTGATCTATTATAACAACTTCAAATGTGGCAAACTAGATCTGGAAAGGGTGGTTTTGATTTTGAGAGTTGGCCCATAATCTACTGGAGGTAAAATACGTGGCTTATGTGGGTGGTCAAGATGGATAATCATATTTTTTGGTTAGAAATGAAGTGTGACTGTAGTAGCATAACCATCTTAACTTTCCAGTGGGGCGGAGGAACAACAAACTCTTCACCCAGCAAGAAAAGGTCCAAAAGTTTTCAACATGATGGTGCTATCACAGGAACCATCTTTTGATGGAGACACATGATGGAGGCACAACTCATTTCAGTGTGTGCATTCTGCAAGATGAACCTCATCTGCGTAGCCATCATCAGTTGCACCTGGCAGGGCAGGATTGCTGAGCACTTAGGAAGTAGTGCATGCAACTACCTTTTATTAGTCTATGCAACCAACACTTTCTGAGGCCAACAACCCACAAAGCATAATGCCTGGTTTATCCTAGAATGAAGATGCTGTGCTTCCTTGCAAGGCCTGGCTGAAGTCTTCTTCTCATCTACCTAGTGGAAAAGTCTCATCATTTATTCAGCTTCCTGGGTTTGTAGCCTTTGTGCTCAATGCTGCAGTTTCATTGACCCTCATCAAAAGTCTGCCCTCCTCGGACCCAGGAGCCTAAGTTTCCCAAATGATGATCAAAATTTTCCAAAATGATGAGACATTCTGATTATCACTATAGTGATTATGTATTGAAAGCAGCCTCTCTTATTCAGATGGGGCAAATCCAAGATACTCTGTGGGTACCTGAAATCTTGGATAGTATCAAGATAACAAATCAAGTGAGGTGAGGTAAGCGATGCTCAGAGAGACAAACAGTATATGTTTTCTCTCATATGTGGAAGCAAGATCTAAAATCTACTGGGAGATGATAGATTAAACAGGATTCTAGGCATTCACACACAATGAGACCAGAGGAGGATATTCTTAGGAGAGGAATACAAAGGTGCAATGCCTATGTGCCCTTCATTATACAAAATGCTTAAATAGGGATACCGGTTGACTCGTTGTAACAATGAGATGCACAAGACACTATGTTGAAAAACCAACTTTACAATTTAGGCAGGGGGAGAACAGGGAGTATAATTGTGGAGATGGGAGGGAAGGGATGGTAGGGGAAAAACAAAGGAGGAGGTAACAATACACCATAGGAAATGTACTCATTACCTTGTTCATGTAACTGTAACCCCTCTGTACGGTATTTTTACAATAAAAATTATTTAAAATAATATTTATCAAAATGCATCCTAGTATATGGAAACAGGAGTTTTTTCTTTGTTGTTTTATTCTCTTTTCTTTTTGCTTCGTATGCTTGTTTGTATGTCTTTGGGAGAGTAAGGGGAGGTAAAGAAATGGTGGGACAAACAAATGCAGGAGTGGGACTCACTAGACACTACATTGAAAATGAGCTATACAACTTGAGTGTGGAGAATAGAAGGGAAAAAACTGGGAGAGACTGAGGAAGGGGGTCCAAAAAGAAATGTACTATTCACCTGACTGGTGTAACTGTAACCTCTCTGTACAACACCTTTATAAGAACAGTAAAGAAAATTAAAATAAAATAAAGAAAAAACTCTCTAGATAGCATTTTTCCTTTTAAATCAGGAACAAATAAATGTTCCTAAGGAAACACTCTGGGGCTTGTCTTCGGTATTATTCAAATTGCCATCGTTACTGCTCTGGCACTTTGGGGTCATCATTTCATAAAGTAAAGGTTACTTGATCACAGCACTGTGATAGGGAGACAGTTGATGTGACAACCCAGAGACTAAGTTTCTAGTGGGTGGGTAGTGTATACAGCATGGGTACACTGGACAAAAAAGACGATTCACATCCTGGATGGGAGAGAGATGGTTCCAGATTTCCTCATGCAACTCAGAGCCTCATGCTATTTATAATTCAGGAATTGTTTATTTCTGGAACAAATGTTTAATGTTTCCATTAAATGTTTTTGGATCATGGCTGACCTTAAGTAACAGACCTGAGGAAGTGAAACTATGTATGAGGGGTGGCTGCTGTAGATATTTTTAGAACCTAATAAACAGATGCAAGGTCTCCCCCCACTTCACATTCTCTAGTGTTTCAGAATAGATAGGAGGGCAATTTTCACATTTGTTTGAACAGTTTGCACCCACTCAGGTGTGCTTCCTTTCCTGGACATTGCCTTTCTTAGCACTGTCTGATCTCATCTTTCCCCTTGTTGTTGTTTTTTTACTTTTTTTAAATATATATTTTTTATTGTAAACATACTATACAGAGGGGTTACAGTTACATGAGTAAGGTAATGAGTACATTTCCTATCCAGCATTGTTACCTTCTCCTTTGTTTTTCCCTACCATCCCTTTCCTCCCCACCTCCCCAACTCATCCCTCCCTCCTAGACCGTCCCCCCGCACTCCACCCTGCCCCGAAGTTGTAGTTTTCAACATCTCATTGTTACAATGCCCACTTTCAACCTTACTGCAGGAGGTTCCAGTTGGTTCATCTGAACATGACTCATGCTTTGCTGGGTCAGATCTCCTGAATTCTCCTTTGGTGTTGCTATAAGCTTATCTCTAACAGGGTGTAAGGGAAGGCAAGAGCTGAGACTCTTTTTTTTTTTGTCTCCAGATCCTTAAATCCCAAGAAAGGCCTGACAAAACACACACACACACACACACACACACACACACACACACACACACAGAGTCAGGGCACCATGATGCATGCTGCAGCGGAAGACCTTTGAAAAAACACACACACACACACACACACACACACACACACACACACACACACACAGAGTCAGGGCACCATGATGCATGCTGCAGCTGAAGACCTTTGAAACAGCAAAGTGGGGTAAGAGGGGAACATGGAGCAGATCTAGAGTCACACATAGCTTCTATCCCCACAAGATTGGCCTGCTGAAGTCCAATCCTGTCCCTTTGCTAAAGTTCTCTTAAATCTCAGGTAAGACATTTTATTTGAATAAGATATTCAAAAAATGCCAACTGTTATCCCTAGAAATTAGTTAGGTAAGTAATAAGACTGTGTCTACTAAGAATCTTCCAAATCTGAGATGCTAGGATACTAGCTGGAGAGGAGCTAGGAGGAGGTGAGGACATCCACTCTCTTAGTTGCTCCCCCTACCAAGTCCTTTCTTCTGCACCTGTCCTGAACCCTTCATGACACTTGCTGATGGATGAATATTACCTATGCTGTGGGTGTAGGCCAGGCAATGGGGAAAGTGCTGCTTCTAAATGGGTGCAGGCTCTTTAATATTTTAACTGACTATAAAAGGGCAGCAGGGCTGGGCAGGAGATGAGCACTTTCCAGAGCCTAGAAAGTGAGCAAGCACTGAGGAGTCTTCAGGCAGCTCCAACTGATTCTCACAGGGCAGGAGCCTGGAGGCAGCATTCTTATTACTATTATTATCAAGTCTTTCACACAAGCCGAGCTTTTTTCTGTCTGAAAGCCTTCCACTGTGGGTTTGAGCCTAAAAGGTACATTTTGCCGGAAGGTTTAAGCAAACTGTGTGCAGTATAAAGGGAGAACAGTGCCAAAAGCTGCTTTTAAATCAGAACATGTGAGCTATGTATGTGTGTGTAGGTTCTTAAAGTAGCCATCTTTCAAGTCCTTACCCTCTCTCTCCCATTCTTAACCAGGACTCTTTTGCAAGGTTATCTCACAAGAAGCAGGAAAAAGGGCCTGTGGAGAATATTAGTTTGAAGACTGCTTCAAAACCTATATATTTCAAATATACTTCAAGTGATACTCTTACCGAAATAGATTTCCATTCATACTGGTAGTAGGTCTTTGGTGTTGGAACCATATGACCTAGGACTGCCTGGCCTATAAAGGGGCCAAAGATTGGTAATATTTGATTTTTCTCCCTCTCTCAACTTCCTTTTCCACTGCTAAAAATAGCTTGGGAAATTAAGCAAATCCATGCAAACTTGCCCATTAATGCTGCCAGCCAATGTCTACAATGTGGAAGCAGAATGTCAGGAAATGACCTCACTCAGTAGTTGTGTAATATTAACACCCACGGGTGACACTTGAGGTGCCCTTTCTTGTCTTCCTCCCTGCCTGTGATACTGGCTTGGCCCTCACATACTGTTCAGAATGTAGCATGCATAAAGGAGTTGCTGTAGCATGCATGTCTAGGAGTAGCCCTTAAAAATCATCTGCTTAATGTCTGCATGAAGGAATGGTGTCTGCATTTTCTTTTTTTTTTCTTTTTTTTGGGTCCAGTCATGGGGCCTGAACTCTGGGCCTGGGCGCTGT
>NW_012267315.1:6720195-6818612 GCF_000151885.1 Dipodomys ordii
CTCAAGGCTAGCGCTCTACCACTTGAGCCACAGCACCACTTCCGGCTTTTTTCTTTTTGCTTATGTGGTGCTGAGGAATTGAACCCAGGACCTCATGCATGCAAGGCAAGCGCTCTATCACTGAGCCACCTTCCCAGCCCCAGTGTCTGCATTTTCATAGGGCATTTGATCATTCATTTGCATCTACGTTGGGGATACCAGCAGAGATACTGGCCAATGGGCTTCTCTTGGCTGTGGGCTGTACATATTGGGCCAAGGAAGATCCACATTTGGAGCACTGTTTACTGGGTTCTTTGATCTCCCTTTCCTGGCTGTAGGAACAGGTCCTTTAGAAGACTCATTCTGGAGTTCCAGAAGACACTGATTTAACAGCAACTCTACATGACCCGATCTCTTGTATGTCCTAGATGGGTCATCTGTCTTCTCTGAGCCTGTAAAATGTAGTAGGCAATAACAGTAAACACATCCATAATGTCTGCTGTGTCACAGTTTTGAATGCATGCACCAGCCTGCTTGGAGGCCCTTCCCTTATACTGTTCCAGGCTGACCTGTAGCACAGGCTTCCATCCCAGGTTGCTTCCCTGAGGCAGAGAGGGCAGAAAGCAGACGAGGCCCTGTGTGACTGGGACTGCCATGTTACCAACGATCCTGATTTCAGATTTCCTTTTAAGTGGAACAGGAATATGATAAGCCAGCAGTCTGAATGATTTCTTGCCTAGTGAACACACCAATGCAATCGGTAATCAGAATGAGACAACAGGACCATAGTCATGAATTCCTAAGAGCAACTAATCACCATCCTGTCCATCATGTTTAGATCTTGACTGTCCCCTCATGTATGAAAGGCCTGATCCCTAGTTTTTCCCCAGCTTGATGTTACTGGAAGGTGGTGGAGACCTTGTAAGGTTGGGCCTAATAGAGGAGTCCCTGGTTATTGAGTGTATGCCCTCAAAGGGGATAGGGAGACTGATATCTTCCTCTTCCTCTTTCCTTTTGCATCTTGGCCAAAAGGTGAACAGACTTTACTCTATCACATGTTCCCACCATATCCCAAAGCACATAGCCAATTAATTCTGAACAGAAACTTCCAAAACTGTGGGTCAAAATAAGCCTTTAAGGGATTATGTTTCTACTTGCAGATTGCCGTTTGCTTCCCCTAATTGTACCTGGCCAGACTCAACTGGCCACAAGTAGAGGTGACCTGATGCCTGCCCTGGAATGAGCTATAACAGGACAAATGCTCCTGAGAGTAGAAGAACCACTTTGTGGTAACTGCCAAATTCTGTATTTACAGGAAACTGGCACTTTGTAAATATCAAGCTGTGCTATTTATGTAGCTGGTTCTCATCAATATATGTGGAGATTCTGTAATTATCATGAGTGCTATTCAAAGGCTTCCTCACTCAGACAAGAGAGCATAACAGATAGTTGGTGGAATCCTGAAGATACTACTGTCTTTGGTTCCTGCAGTGGTATAGTGGACCCTTGCTCTGATGAGAACCCAGGGCTTTGAGGACTCAATGGATATAGGAGAAGGAAAGCAGACCCCAGTCCCTCAAGGTTCAGACTGAGAGCACTGCAGAGCCTGTCCATAAGTCCCTGCCTTCCCTGTGTGATAGATTTGACCTAGGAGATGGCCATGATCTCTGTTTTGAGGCCTTAGGCCTTCAGATCCATTGGCAACTTATAGGAATCTGGGAACGCTGATTTTAGATCTGTAACTAGAACAAAGCTGAGAAAATGTATCCAACAATGTGCTTAACCACTCAGGCCTGAAAGCTTTTGTCACTGGAAGGGGAAATTCTCTCTGCTGGAACCCCAGTAGCTCAACAAGCTGAGGTCATGCTTCTCCACACATGAGCAAGGTGCCCTGAAGAATTTCCCTCAATTTCTCGGCAAGTTACTTTCCTCCTTTATAAAATGGAGGAAAGAATTATAGCTGCACCACAGGGAGCAAATCATTTAACATCCCTGAGTCCTAGTGACCTATCTGCAAAATGGGGGTGACAGCAACCATGTAACAGAACACTTGATGTCTATGCCAGTGTCTAGAGAGCTTCTTACCCCTCCTACTGTCATTCAACACTCACAGTTAGCATTCTCCTATGTGGGGTAGACCACGCTTTATATATTCTTCCTTCTCCCCATTCTGCATCCTTCATTTACAAAGATCTCAGTGAATATTTCTTCACTTGACTAAACCCAAGATACTGACCTCCCATTTGGTTTAAATCCAACCTATATTTTTTCCTTGAACTATCCCTGATTTACTCTCTGATATAATGGTGAGGATTACAGACCCTCAGGAGGAGCAAGTAGAAAACTCAGCACAATGCATTCCTCTCCACACAGTGGGCTCAAGCCAATACCATTTCCTCTTAAAGACTGGGAGGCAAAAACAATCGGACAGCTGTGTTTCTACATTATGTATTTCCAGGAACCACATTTTTCTCTCTCCCATTCTTCTTTGAAAGCATCTTAGAAGGAAGCATTGAAGTCCTAATTACTTAGTTGCTTATTTGTTTGCTTATTTTGGAAATTTTAGGATACTTTCTAATGGACTAAGTACCTTAGTGTTGAGTCTACTTGTGGCTAAAATTGAAATGGGGGGCCCCTGACTGATACACCTGCTGGCTGAGAAATAAACACAGAGGATCAATAAATATGGAGTGGTCTTCTCACCTCTCAACCTGATGCATGTGGACAGGTCTGGAATTGATGTGACTGCCGTGATCAGCTGGGCCATAAACAACTGGAACCAGCCCAGCATCTTTGACTTGAATATTAATCTTCTTTTAGGCAAAGGACTCTTACTTGTGATATGAGCCCTACTCCACAGACGGGATAGCTGTGGACCTGCATGGGTCCTGTGGCCTGATCTAACTCCCAGGGCCTTTGAGGCATGCCCATCTACTCAGGATAGGAAGGTACAGAACCTCCTTCTGGGACTGCCTGATCATATTGCAGTGTTCAAGCTCTCAGCTACTGCCTAGGGAGCTTGGGCAATCTCAGCTCTCCTGTTGTATTTGCAGGAACTTCAGGCTCCACAGGAGGTATTGTGTTCTGGTGAATCTAACCATATCACAGGTGCTCAGAGATTCAGGTCACTCAGGAGACCTTTCCTCTTTGACTGTATAAATCATCAATCTCAGACCCTGGGAATGTTTCCTTCTTTTAAGGATGAAGAACTGAAGATTCCAAAGGGCAAGTGACTTTCTCAAGGTCACAGAGCTTGTGTCTCTAGGACAGAATGACCCATTCATTACCTGTCAGGGAAATCAACAAGCTGAGGATCTGGATATTCTCAGGCAGCCACGTGCACTTTCTTTTAGTGGTTGGGCTGGCCATTACCACTGCACTTCACAGATAAAGAGACCACTAGCAACTCGGTTGATTCAAAGACAGTGAAAGCAGCATGAAGGACTGGGAGTGATATCTCAATGCTAGATAGCTTGCCTATCATGCATATATAGCCTTGAGGTCGATCCCACTACCACCAGACAACCAAAAAGAAGCAGTATGGCTATCATGTTGATGTCCAGTAGGTACCATTTCTTTGCATCCTGTCATTAGTCAGACCATAATGAAAAGCAATGGAAGTCTCTGCCCATGTCTCACCGTGCAGGGCATTCCCTTCCCTTCCTTTGTCACACTGCGTCTCTACCACCACACACTGTGCCAACACCACCACTAAACCAAGCTTCTACAAATATATTCACAGAACAGAGTTTTTTAAACCTTCATTTCTAGTACTTTTTTAAAAATGAAGGCCAACTGGTTTTATAAGGAAGGACACAGTAAATCATCTCTTTAGTCATGCTGTGCTTTTTCTAGTTTGAACAGATTCCTCCCTGAGCTGACTCAGCTATTTATTACAGGAAGGGAGAAAGGAAGATTTACTTTTTGCCATTTTTGGTATAGAGTAGTCGAATTCCTTTGCCAGCAAAGAGTAGGGCAAAACATTGGGGTGGCAGGCTGTTGGTGAGAGTTCACACAGAAACCAAAAAAATTGGGACATGTGTAACTAATTGCACAAGACAGCGTGTATAGTCAAAGGAAATCAAATAAAGGGCTGTGCCTAGGCTCCTAAGGTAGGAGACCCCTGGACTGTTAGAGGCGAAGGAGGAGGAAGGTCTAGGGCAGAAGTAGTAAGGAGGGTGGGGTTGGAAATAAAATTGGCCAGATGGGCCAGATCACACAGCCATGATTCTTGTGTATATTTTTGAAGCAACACTCCGATTTCTATATGGAATATGGTCATAAAGGAGAGACTTATTCACACACGCTTGCAGTGGTCCAATGAGAGATAGCAATGACTTACACAAGGGCGAGGGCAGTGGACATGGAGAAAAAGGGATGGGATCAAGACATAGCACTTGACAATGCATTGAAAAGAGGAAGAGAAGTCAAGGTTTACTTCTAAGAGTCTAGCTTCAGCAAGGCAATGCATTGTAGTAACAGTTACTGAGATGGCAAGGATAAAGAACAATGTGGCCAAAGAAGTCTACTACGACTTTGTAGCTCTATTTCTTATATCCTGACACTGTATGAATCCAGAGATTGCTGTATGATTTGTCAAGGGAGATACACATGCAAATATATGCACACATGCACACAAAACAGACAGCTCTCATACATGTATGAGATATACATATACATACACACATATACTTTTTTTTCAGAATCCCATTTTGTTTGTTTGGTTTTTGGGTACTCATCCTGAGGCGCAAATTCAGGTCCTGGGCACTGTCCCTGAGCTTTTCTGCTCTATCACTTGAGCCACAACTCCACTTCTGTTTTTTTTTTTTGCTAGTTGATTGAAGGCAACAGTCTCATAGATTTTCCTGCCTAGGCTGGCTTTGAACAATGATCCTCAAATCTCAGCCTCCTGAGCAACTATGATTACAGGAGTGAGCCACCAGCACTCAGCCAGAATTTCATTTTAAGTAGCTGTATCTCATATCTTGAAAATTTTCGAATGGCAATACTTGGGATTGAACTGAGGGTCTCATGCTTGCTAGCAAGTGATCTAGCACTTGATCCATGCCTCCAGTTCTTTTTATTTTAGTTTGTTTCACACTTAGGTTCTTATGCTAACATTACCTGGACTGGCCTCAGACTGAGGTCCTTCTACCTTTACCTCTCAAGTAGCAGAGACTACAGATGTGTGTCACCTTGCCTGGACCTGCTTATTGTGTTGTACAAAATGGTGTGTGTGTGTGTGTGTGTGTGTGTAAAATGGATATATATTCAGATCTGTGCATGAGGCTAAAATTACTCTCCAGGACCTGCCCTCTATAGAGAAGAATAATGGGTCTTTCCCCAAGCTGACTCTGCAAAACTAAGGTGAAGAATTCAGACGAATTTGGGCCTGTGTCCAGGATAGGGTGAGATGGTACAGAATTTGCCAAAAAAAATGCTGTTACCATCACAGCTTCAGATACTGAGAAGCATTTTGCTAACTGCCAAAAATGCACCTCTGCTTAATTCCTGTGGTCTCTCCTAAGAAAAGAAAAAGTCAGTTTTAACAAGTTCAAGAAGGAAAAAAGAAATCTTTAGGCTTCCACCTTTGTACATTAAAAAAAACAAACCTCAAAAACTGAAAGAGCTGATAAGACAGATTCTATGATTACCTCTGGAATGTGCTCATAGGAAAGTGACAGGGAAACTTTGAGTATTATAAGGATATACCAAAGGCCTAACACCCAGGGCTCCATATGGACCTAATTATCATATATACTTGGACATTTTCACATCATCAAGGAATCTATTGGCAAATTGCTCCTAGGATTCTGGGGGAAATAGTATTGAGATCTTAGGAAATAAGTCTCTCAAGCAAAGTACCATTGACAATTTAAGGCACATACAATTATCCTAAAAAGATTGACAAATGGGCCAATCGTGGACTACCAGCCCAGGGCTCAGTGAAGTTGATAAGTGACACATTTTACTTGAAGGATCTTTCCACCAACTTTTTGAGATCTGGTTCCAAATTCTAAAGCAAAGACCTTACATAAATTGAAAGAGTGAACCACTTTTGGGATCTTTAAAGTTCCTCAAAGTGTGAGACTAAGAGATCTCTAGAAATAAGAAAAATTTGTGAAGGTCTTTAGAAGCTTTTGAGCAATGCAGGAAGCAATTGGGATCACAGGGAATGGAGAGATGGTCTAGATTTAGGCCTTCTGAGGCCTTGGCTGGGCATACTCCCAGAGTTTGGGGCAAAAGGGACTCCTACTTCCTGGTGGTTGTATCTCAGGCCAAATAGGCTTAGGAAATCAAAGCCACATTCCCAAACATCTCCACCCATCTTTAATTCATGACATGTTTGGACACCTTTCATAAGTAGGCAACTGAGTATGGTTGCTAAAATAATCCCTGACTAGTTGTAGAGACTAGCCCTTCAGGGAAAGAATTTAGCTCAACAGAAGTTAGAGAACATTACAATCCTCATTAATGAGGATGTTTGTTTAGATGTTATGTCTTTGTACAAATGTTCAGAAAGAACTCCTTATTAAGTTGTGAAATAGACATATTTTCTTCAAGGGAAGATCTCCTTGTTACTAGGTCCACCTTCCAAGTCCCAGACTATCTGAGCAGCAGATATTTTAGAGAGAAACAAGGTATACTGTTAGTATAGATGACATACTACAAGCATTTGCTTCAACTTGCTCTCTCTCTCCTGTAAACTGAAGTATTCTATGGATTCAACTCTACATGTCTCGCAAAGTAGGCCTGGCTCCAGATGTCCATCTTTGATAGATCACTGGAGTCTTATGAAAACACTTAGCAGCAACTCTGACTTAGTGAAAGGGACAAACTGCTACTCAACAGCTAAGAAATTGAGCACACTTCATTCATTTAGTCAGACACTGTACACTGAGTGAGCAATTCCTGATGTAAAGTGCCACGTTGGGCATGACAGGGACATAAAGATGACCAGGACATGGTCCTAACCTCTAAACCAATCTAGCAAGAAAGGAAAAGAATAAACTTGTTATAGGGGAGAAACAAAGAAAAGTAAGAATTTTAGTAGATGTCTAGGATAGACCTAGCAGATGAGCAAAACAGCTAATAGCTATGTACATATGACCATATAATATGATGCTAAGCAAAATGAACTACAAGACATGGAAACAAGAGGTTTTTCTTTGTTGTTGTTGTTTTTAATGTACTATGTGTTTTCTTTTTTTCTTTTGTGTTTTCCCCTATGGTTTATCTCCTGTTATCATTGTATTTGATTTTGGTACCCTGGGTATTGTTATATATGCTTATCTGAATTAGGGAAGGGAAGGGGAGCAGCAAAATGGTGAGACCAAGGACAAAGGGCAAACCAATGCAACAGTGATAGTCACAAGACAGTATGTTGGAAATGAACTGTACAACTTGGGGATGGGGAGTTGAGGAAGAAAAATGAGGGAGGGTTTAACAAGTTATGTATGTAACTGTAACCCCTCTGTACATCACCTTGACAATAAAATTAAAAAAAAATAAGAGCAGGAAGATGCATGCTAGCACCATTTCTTTTTTTTCCTTGTGGAAAATAAGGATCCTGGAGAAAAAAAAATTGGAGAAGGATATAATGATCCTAAGAAACCCATAGCATATTTAGGTTCCTAGGGTGCAGAATCTCCCTGGCAATAAGGCTAGGATTTTTTTTTGTTAAACTTGAAATTTTTACCTAGAGTCTATATTATGTCAGGAAGGTAGGGAGGGGAAAGGAAGGAAAATTAGAATAAAAACTTTAGTTCCCACTAGGTAGTATTTATTTGGAAGTCACAAGGTCTAATAAATGAAAGACTTGTATTGAAGTTTTCCAGAGAATAAAACTGGAAGAAAACTGACAAAAAGCAGACTACTCATGTAATGGTAACCCCTCTGTACAGCATCTTTACAATAAAGTAAAAATAAAAAAAAAACAGACTATTCACCCTAGACAAGGTATGAGACCAGCCCAGATGTCCCTCAATGGACAACTGGACGAATAAAATGTGGTATATATAAATAATGGAATTTTACTCACCAGTTAGAAAGAATGAGATTGTACCATTTATAAAGAAATGGAAATACCTGGAAAATTTATGTTAAGTGAAATTAGGCCCGAGATATAAAGGATGCATGTTTTCCTTTATATGTGAAAGCTAGACTTAGCTTATTAATTTGTAAGTAAATAAATATGTGGGTTGGTAAGCAATTGTATACAAATGTATTAACTGAAATACAGTAGATTCAAAGTAGAACTCTGGGCCTGGGCGCTGTCCCTCAGCTCTTCAGCTCAAGGCTAGTGCTCTACCACTTGAGCCACAGCACCACTCCTGGCTCTTTTCTTTTTGCTTATGTGGTGCTGAGGAAACGAACCCAGGGCCTCAGGCATGAAAGGCAAGTGCTCTACCACTGAGCCAACTTCCCAGCCCCTCAAAGTAGATCTTAAATAATTTCTTAGAAAGGTAAAATCAAAGGTCAGCAAACAACAACAAAACAACACACACACACACACACACACACACACACACACACACACACCAATTCAACAGGAAGCAGGTACTCAAAAAGGGTGTAATGGAATCAAGAGGAAAGGGGTAGACAAATGAAGAGAAGAGTGGGGAGACTGCAGTCAAGAATACAAAATATATCCTACAAAATTCAGAAGAGTGAGGGAAAAGGTGTGTAAGGGAGGGAGGGGTGTGAGTGTTCTAAAGGGTGGTATTGATAAAGATATATTGTATTCATAAACTGCTTTGTTAAACGGAAAAACCTTTGTACAAATAATTGAAGACAATCAAAAGAAAAAAAAGCAAAACCCATCCAATACCAACAGCATTTAATATGCATGAGGTATTTTCTGATAAGTTATAGTAGTTGACTATTTTTTCCAGACTGATTTGCTGAATATTTACTAAAGGCTGTTTCTTTAAGCTATGACACATGATAAACCTGAACACTGTATCTAATCACTGATTTAACTTTTGTACCTACATTTACCAGTGGAAAAAGTATTCTTAGATTGTAAGTAACCTACAGAACAGATTAACTATATTATCTATTATCTGCCAATGGTTTCTGTGATGGCAGTGTCATCTCACAGTTTATTTACTATATTAAAAATAAAAACAAAATAAATATTGGAGTGGTAAAAAGGTGAACCAAGTAATAAGTTAGACAAATAATATAAAAGCCCGGAGGGACCTGAGCATACTATGGATACCATATGTAAACACTTGGTATCTAATCAAAGTGTAAATGCTCTACTGCAGGGGAGAAATGAGCTAAAACACAAAACTCTGTCTTTACTACTTTCATTTGGGATCTCATAAAATTAACTCTGAAACCATTTACCTCAAAGCTCATTCTCTAAACTGCCTTCTTTTTAAAAAATGATCATTTGAATTATTTTTTAAATTACATTTTTTTTGTAGGTCATGGGGCTTGCACTCTGAACTCTGGGCCTGGGTGCTGTCCCTCAGCTCTTCAGCAATATGTGAGTGCTCTACCACTTGAGCCACAGAGCCACTTCTGGTTTTTGGAGTGGTTTATTGGAGATAAGAGTAGCACAGAGTTTCCTGCCTGGGCTGTTTGAACCATGGTTCTCAGATCTCAGCCTCTTGAATAGCTAGTATTACAGGTGTGAGCCACCAATGCCTGGCCGTTAACATACATTTTTAATAGGAGATTTCACTGTGGTATCTGCATACATGCACACAGTGTATTTTGAACAAATTCATCTCCCTTCCTCTTATTCCCATTCCTCCTCTCCCCTCTTCCCCAAACTGCTTTCTATCTTGCCTTGAGTTCAGGACATGAGCTGAAGTGATGTCAAGACAGAACGACTCATACCAGACTTTTTCCTTTGCACGTCTGGAAGGAACTCTGGTCTCAGAATTCTGCATCTCCTATATAGTCTCCTGGGTTTGACAGTGACCTCATTTACATAGTAAGAAGGGTAGAGTGATGCCTGATGAACCTGGGCCTCAGTACTGAAACTCAATACCAAGATGTTAGTACAAATCACTGTATTGGGAAAGAGATACTTGAAGTATCAGTGGGAGACCTTGGAAGTGGGTCACATAACAAAAGGCTACTAGATAAGGTATGTGGAGGCTGAGCTCTGAGGATCATGGTTCAAAGCCATCCTGGATAGAAAAGTCCATGAGACTCTTATTTCCAATTCCAGCAAAAAGCCAGAAATGGAAGTGAGGTTCAAGTGGATGAGTGCCAAGCTTGAGAGAAAAAAAAAATCAAACAAGAGTTCAAGGTCCTTAGTTCAAGCCTCAGTACTGGCACAAAAACAAACAAAATGGTATGCTAAAGAGCAAGTTATCATAATGACCACTAGAGCTCACTACTGCCAGGGAATGTTAGAAGACAGTGTATAATATATATTTGGTTGGTGCAACAGAGGAATAAAGGAAACGAGCTATTTATCTTTCACAAAAGCCCTTTCTGACAAAGGGCTGCTTCCAGAGTTGTTGAGACCTGGAATTTAGAGACTATCCTACTGTTAGAATGGGCTTTGGGGAACAGAAAACATCCAGAACTGGAACAAGGCACTGGGAGTTGGTAACCGGGTGGGCACATACAACTGGCAAGTACTACATGAGGACAGGCTGGGAATATGCTCTACTCAGTGCCAGATACTATGCCAAGAGCACCAAAGGCATCTTACAACGTAACCTGATGACATTGGTGCTGTGCTTCTATCCTGGGCAAGATGAGGAAACTGCAAGGCAAAGTAACTTGCCTACGACTGAAGGCCAGTAAGTGAAAAAGCCAGGATTTAAACTGAGGTGTGTATCATTGAAAGAGTACACTCTAAACCATCACACTTCATATCCACCTTAGGGGTGCTGGGATATGAACCCACCAGCAAGCACCTAGGGAGCATATAGGCCTAATGATCTGATGTAGGCTTTCTGAATTAAGTCTCATGGGCAAGAAGGGATGGGGGTGGCTGAAGATCTATGGAAATGTAATGTTACTCTCTTTGTGCTAATCCTCTCTGGACACCAGTTTTAGCTTTGTGTTGACACTGACAAATTAAGGACATGCTCAGCACTTTTCCAAGAGTAAACAGCAAATTCCACAAGCTGTTCTAATCATTTTTTTGCTCTTCCAGGGCGAAATCCCTTAACTAAACATGTCTGCCCAGAGTTTGAATTGTTGCTGAGACCTTTCTGACCTGACCATATAGATCCCCTTGGCTAAATTTACTCTCAAGTTATTCTATTAATGTGATTGTGAAAGGGATTGCTCCTGTAATTTCTTTTTTTCAGATTTTACTATGTTAAAATGCTACTGGTTTTCCTAGATTGATTTTATACATTGTAACTTTGCAATTTATTGGTTTTAACAGTCTGAGGTGGGATTTTAGTTGCCTCTATGTGAGATCAGATAGTTTCATTTCTTATTTGTCTATTTTGTGGCTAATGATAATGAATTACATATCTGAAATTGCTAAGAATGGATTCTATTTACTCATTTGTTCATTCAATCATTCATCAGTGCTGAGGATCAAACCCAGATTTGTTTGTTAGGGAAACCCTCTGCCACTGAGGTATAGTCTGAGCCTTCCTCCCCTGCCCCATTCCCCAGTGGATTGTAAATGTTTTCATCACAAAGATACATATGTGCAGATATATTAATTTGCCTGATTTGGTTACTCTACAATACACAGGGGAAGTATCCTAATGTACTTCAGAAATCCAGAAATTTATTATTTTTCAATTACAAACACAAAAATTAGAAACATCAGTTTGCAGGACCCTGTTCCTGAACCCCAGACTTGAAGGAAACACCAGTCTCAGAGGCCTTCAGTGGGCACACTGTCCTGCTGCTCACAGGAACAGTGGCTGTATCTGAGTACACCTGGTACTGGTCACATGACAGCTTAAAGAAGCACAAGTCATCTGCTTTTCCTAAGGTCCAGGGGTAAGAGAATGTGAAGATCAAAAACCCTTACACTTACTGAGCATCTATCTCATGCGTCACTTGATGGATTTGTAAACTGAGGCCAGGAGATGTCCAGGGAATTGTCTAAAGCACTAAGTTTGTTGTTAATGCAAACATTTTTCTGGCTCATATTCTGGATGACCCTCTTCTCCCAGCTTGTGACACCCTGCCCTTGTCTCTGTAAGCCCAGTACCTCTTCTGCATCCTGCTTGTTGGAACAGCCAAGCCCAGGCCATCCCTCAAGAGGACCAAACAAAGGAGCAGAGCATCTGCTGGTAACCCTTCTTCATGACTATCTCTGCTTCTTGATTTCAAGTGGACAAGAAGGAAAGGGAAGCAAGATGCTGGGTTAGAATTCATCACTAGGCCTCCTAAGGTAATCCCAGTGGCATGTGGCTATTTACATTTATACTAATTAAAATGAAATAATGCTGGGCACCAGGGGCTCAGGCCTATAATCCTAGCTACTCAGGAGGCTAAGATCTGAAGGATTATGGTTCCAAGTCATCTATGACAGAAAAGCTCACTAGCTCCCATCTCCAGTTAGCTAGTCAAAAGTCAGGCTGGCAAATAGAGAAAGGAGTGATAGTGATCAAGATGCATTACACTTATAAACTGACATGTTAAATGATAACCCCTTTGTACAACCCTTAAGTAACAATGATAACAATAACAACATAAAAAATAATAACAATAACAACATAACAACAACCCTATAAATAATAATAATAATAACAACAACAACCCTATGAAATCTCTTGTGGAGGTGGGAAGGAAGGGATGGTAGGGGAAAAACAAAGGAGGAGGCAACAATGCTTGATAATAAATTAAGAAATGTACTCTTTACCTTGCTCATGTAACTGTAACCCCTCTGTAGCGTATTTTCACAATAAAAAAACTTATTAAAAAATAAAATAAAATAAACCAGGTTGGAAGCATAGCTTAAGTGGTAGTGCATCAGTCTAGAAGCAAGCAAACTATGCAAACACAAGCCCTAAGTTCAAATCTCAATTAAAAATAGTTGTTCATCTATGGCTAGTGAATGCCATTTTAGAAAGAATGAATAAAATCAGCACAGAAGGTTCTGTTGGATGAAGATGGTTTAAGATAGTCTGAAAGGAGAGCTTTGAGTCCCAGGGCCAAGAAACAAAGGAGTCATCCTGGGAAGACAAAACTAAGTTCTGAGGCTGAGGTGGGCTGGGAGCTTAGATATACAGACTGCTAAGGAAGGTGGGGGCTGGGGAAGGGGCCTTCTCCCCCCCTTGAGAAGGATTCTGGCCCTCCTGTTTCCTAACAATCAGATAATAGATCAGTAAGTTTATTCTTTGACTCTTCACAAAAGCAATCTTGATGCAGAGGAGCAGCTCTGGGCAAACCATTTTCAAGATACCAAACTTAAACAGTAGAAATGATCGGACATGACAGCCATTTATTTGGTGAGATCCCTTCCAAAGCAAAGCTGCTTCCCCTTTGCTCAAACAAACTTAAAAGGGAAAAGTGGGGAGTAAGGGAGCCCCTCCTTCCTGGGCCTGGAAAGAGGCCTGCCTCAGGTCCAGTTCCTTCAAGAACAATGCTTTGTACAGAGGGAGGTTGTGTTACAGAGCTTGGACTCCCCCGCTGGGAACTATTCCACCCTTTAGGCCTCTGGAAGGAAGCTGTATAATTCAGTTTTGCTGAAAAGTTCAGACCTAACTCAGGGAGGTCAGTCAGCCTATACAGGCTAGTGACCCATGGCCAGGCAGAAAAACAATGAGGTGATCCAGTGAGAGACTTCTGGGAGATCTGAATGAAAAAAAAAATGAACAGGTACTATTAGGTTGTGAACAAGCAGGGCATAGAAGAGTCACCAGGTAAAGTCAGGGCTAGAATGGAGCAGAAACACATCTTTGAAGAAAACAGAAGTTGTATAGGGAGAGAAGAGTGGCCAGGTATTTTGGGCACCCTGCTAGACTGGGAATAACATAAAACAGAGAAAACTGGGCATACACATGCTCAATCCACAAAACCAGACCGAGGACACTATTTAAGTATTGCCTCTCCTTCCCTATTTGTAATGGCATTCATCTCTTTCTATCTCGCTAATGCCAACAGGTTTACTCTGCAGTTTGGAGGAGCAAGGTTAGGTCACAATGGAATTCTGAGACATAAGCCAGCTAACATTTGAAAGCTGATGTGAGAATAAGAGAATTTGGATATAAGCCCACAGTGTAAATTTCCTCAATTTCCTGAGCTCCCTGGGATTGGGGAAGAGAAAAAAACATGGACTATAGGTGAGAGGTCTGGGGAGATCACCAATCTTGGGACCCAGCTCTGCACACCATCCCAGGGGGACATCAAAAGAAATAGCAACAGTCCTTCTCTGCCATTGCTGGAGGGAGGGCCTCCATCCGCACAAGTCCTGGCTTGATGGGTAGCACAGGTATCATGCCTGGTCTCCTAGAATGACCCACCCTGCGTGAGCCCACTTCCTTTATTACATGCATTCCACCAGTGGTCACTGCAGACTGGGTCGAGGTGAAGTTGGACTTGTGAACAAGGTGGTTTCCACTGCTGGATGGAATGGGCTAAAGTAGATGGCCAGGAATTTCCCATAGGGCTGAGGTATCCTATTCACTGTTTTGAGACATCAGAGGAGGCCAAGATAAAACGACGCCACTCTAACAGCTCAGAAGGAAAAAAAATCCTTCCTGGTGCATTCCTACGAAAACCCATAAGCTTCCTATGAAAATTCTGGGATTGTTTGAAGCAAGTCTAAGCTTTAGAACATGAAGATGCACATAAGAAACATTCTCACTAAAATGTTCCCATCCTCCTATCCTCCCTTCCTCCCCCGTCCCTTCTTCCTCTCTCCTTTCCTTTCCTTTTCCTTCTATTCCTTTTGCTTCCTTCCTTCCTTCCCTCCTTCCTTCTTTTTGGTGCTAGAGATCAAACTCAAGGTCTCACACATACCAACCAAGCACTCTATCATTGAGCCACACCCCTAGCTCTTCATACTGATCATGGTTTCCCTAGCATGCCAATGGACAGCACTAGAGGTAGAGGTTGTTGGACTAGTTAGCAGCAGCCCTTTTCTAAATAAACTCATTTAACAAGAATTTGCCTTAGTAAAGGAGAGACTTGTTATCAGGTTATGATGCTTTAAAACTACCATTCACACAAGCACAGAAATATCTGCCAGCTGGAAGAAAGGAATTACATTAAAGTGGAAAAAGAAACCTCAAAGCTTAGGAAAACACTTTTGAAAGCTGACAAGGTGCAGAGAGTGTATTTATTCCTGCTGTGGAGTTTGGTCTATTAAGAGTAGTCAGCTTCCCACACTGATTTTGAGAACATCAAATATTGATTATTTAAAGCTTCTTTTACTGGAATTAAAAAAATAGCTTGGCTGATAATCTCAAGGATTCAGCTATTCATGTCATGCAGGGTAATTAGCAAAATTCTGCAAGATATTTATAAATCACAAACAAATCACAGTTCCAGAAAATTATTCACAGGCTTCTCTCTGTATTAAGGGAGCCTCAATGAGTTTAGATGGGTAAGAATTTATTCACCAATAGGAAATCCAGCCTTTAATATCTCACTGTCTTGAAAAATAGGATATAAAGCAAATTTCAAAGACCAATGTGCTTTCTTGAGGCTATTCGTTGTTGAAAAAAATCATGAAGATCATGGATTCTCCCCTTCCTCTCCCACTTATAAGAAACACACACACAAAGAAGTGTTGGAAGGAATGGAATCCCTTTTTTGAAGTGCAGTCTCAGGGATTAGGGATTCTATCCACAAAAACAGAAAGATCCAAAGGGAAATTAAAGCTATAGTGTTTGGCAAGTTGAGCTCAAAATGGATATTTGAGTTCCACAAATCACATACAATGGAGATAAGCCTTTACATGAAAGAAAAACAGAAGCAAGTTTGGACACCTGAGATTTAGAGGATTGCGCCAGGAGTTCCAAGAATCATCTGTATCCCCAAACTTGTACTTAACTGAGATGGAAAGCTACAGGCCTTACATGAAAAGCAAACTCCTGGATATGGGAAGGTACAGTTTGGATGCAAATGCTGAATTGGTCCAGGTCTCACTAAAGGATTGTAAAACTCTTGGCACTGCTCAAAAGGCTTGTTTATGTCCAGTTAGCCCCATGAAGTGACAACATTGTGCATGCTCCATTCTGTGGGGAACAGCCTGTGACAGGTCATGCTGGTTGAAGATCATTTCTTCACCTGGATGAAGCAGACTGGGCCCTTCAGAGTCTAGACAGGATGATGTGGCACTCTGACGAGCACTTCTGAATGGATACTCACCAGGCCTGGGGTGCTCCTCAGAGTATCTTGGACTTTTTGATCCCCTACCCAAATTGCCCTGAACCTTTTCCTCTATCCATTGAGGCTTTTCTCAGGAAGGAAGAACACCTCTGGCCACCCCTGACCTTAGGCAAGGAGGACAGCTGAGGGGGTGGTGAGATCAGAAAGATGCTCCTCTCCCTGTCTAACGGGCAAGTATCCTCAGAGTGCTTCTCCATCTCCCCTACCAACTCCCCATTTCACTCACTCTCCAGCATACCTGTCCTTGGATGCTTCTTACACCCTGTACCCTCACACTGATGCATCCTTGAGCAGTTATTTTCCACTACTGCTTGGACACATCCTTCTTTCCTTTCTCCTTTGGAAACTGCCTCCCTATCCATCCTTCAAGGTTGAGTGCCACCTTGGCTTCCAGATTTTACCTTCTCAGAGCACCCACAGCAGTCACACAGATCATTCCCAGCACTATGCACATGGCATATGCTGACCACAAGTGGTTCTCTTCATCAGATACTAGAGGAGGGTGCTTCAACCATCTAGCATAACATTATCTCATTGCAGGGGGGCAGGGTCAGGAAATTTTTTCCAGACAGGAGAGTTCAGGAAGTTTGTACTTAGTTTCTTGCAGTGTTTTGGGGGTGGGGGCATGGGGGGGTTCAGTCGTGTGGCCTGAACTCTGGGCCTGGGTGTTGTCCCTTGGCTCTTCAGCTCAAGGCTAGCACTCTACCACTTGAGCCATAGCACCATTTCCAGTTTGTTTCTGCTTATGTGGTGCTTAGGAATTGAACCCAGGGCCTCATGCATGCAAGGCAAGCACTCTACCACTAAGCCACCTTCCCAGCCCCAGCTTCTTGCAATTTTGATTCATGCATTCATCTGTTTCTCATTGGTCCCTAAATGCTGCTTGCTGTTGTAGTAGTTCTTACAGCCAACGATGTTCATTGAATGATCATTGAACATCTTGAATATGCTGGGCGGCATGATGAGTAAAGGGAATAAAATGAATCTTGCACTGTGCAAATAATAAGTATGTAACTTGAGTTGTTCAATGTGCTGAAAATGGTACAAATTGGCTTATGTCTTGATTACAGCCTAAAGTGGATTAGAGTTGTGCCTCAACGCTATGGATACATCAGTAAGTCCACTGTCACATTTGTTTATAGGAGAGACATTTCCCACTCCTACTTGTCTACTTGTCTCTGCCCTAGACAATACATATGTATGTGAGGCCTAAGCAGCAAATTTAAACCTGCCTCATCTGAGTTTCTTACCCCCAAGAAGTAGACCCTGAATGGAGGCCAGGGTAAATAGCTCTAAGGCTTGGGGTATCTGGGTGGAAAAATCTGCCCTATCGATTCTAAAGTGAAGAGATCAGGTTATGGACTAATAGCATGAGGTACTACAAAGTATTAATCTGCAGACTGATGCCTGCAGATTGTAAGGATGTGTCTGATGCCCATATTACCCATTCTTACCCAGTTTTCCTTCATGCTTATGTGGAATGACACTAGCATAGGCAGCAGAGGTATTCTTGGGCATTCTGGGGTCATGAAGGGCAAAGAAAATGTGGACACTTGGTCTTTAGCTGAGTGGGGGTGAGGTGAGGAGAAAGGGTGATGCTAGCTGCAGGCCACAGCACTGCTTTGGGAGGATGAAAGCGCTCACTGTTTGGGCAAGTTGTAGAAATTGAATATCTCACATGTCAAGGCAGCAGGGTGCTAACGGCTACCAGGGAATTCTGGATTCCACTCAGCGCCTGGGACTCCTCACTTCAGTGACAGAGAAGCTTCTGTGGTGCCAAAAGTGGCATCTGTATTAATTGTTCAGTGCATGAACCTCTCTCAAAGGGCAAGGAGGAGTGAGAGGGTTCCAGTGTTACTCTCTACCTGGTACTCTCAGAGAGTGTCTTTGCTTAACGGAGACATCTAATGCTGTCCCACCCCCACCCCATGAGAACGGTTGTAAACAATTTGATTGCTTTGACCTGGAAGTGAATCAAGATCAGGTGGTTTATGGATCAAGCGAGGTAAACCATATTGTCAGAAGCCACACAAAAAGCAAGGACAGCAGAAGTGAGCCTCATGCCTGATCTGTCTCCAGAGAGCCTCAGAACCCATGTCTACATGTATAGAATGAAAACAAACTTTGTGTCCTCTTCCTTGTATCACTGGGCTTGTAGCTGCAAGGAATATGATGGAAATGACACTGTGGAATCTCCAAGGCTGTCACAAATGGTCAAGAAATTTCCTCCATGCTTGTGGTACCTTGCTTTTTCTGAGCCCCAGACTGCCACTCAGAAGTCTAACTCCTGGAGACCACAGGCAAGAAACTGGGGCAATGGTGAAATTACAAAGGGAACAAGCTCATACTGATAGTCTACTTTGTACTAGATACGACGCTAGTTGTCATCATATTTAATCCATGGATTTAGAAATGAATAGGAGTAGCATTGATGCCAGGAACAAAATAAAGTCTATGTTCCCAACAAGGCTTGCACGTGAGGGAGGTGAACAGACAAGTAACCACATAATGGCAGGTCACATGGAGAAAAAGTTAAAAGCATATTCAGGGGAAATAGTGTGTTAGAAAAGGACTGTCCAAGTGGGTGGTGCGAGCAGAGAGAGACTCAGAGTAAATGGCGAGAACAAGTCTCTTTGCCTTTGGAGTCTACAGCTGGGCAATAATGCATAGGGAATACAAATGTCTTTCAGGTCATGAATTGATGGCTTGAAGAGATACTGCATTTGGAGATCACCTACAGAGCTCCAAGGACCCTTACCAAACAGAGACAAGGGAGAGAGATGTCTCTATGGGCACTTCAGCTGCCCATGGGCCTCCACCCTCTGAGCCATCCAGGCAGAGGCAGGGGAAGGATACTTACGCAGAGCACATGCAGCACTACCGCTCCCTGTCTTCTGTCCTCATTGCTGAAGATGTCACTGGGGAATTCATGCAGGGCTAAAGAACAGAGAAAGAAAACCAGCTCAATCAGTATAAATGACAACATTTTCAATGCTGAAGGTCTGGGACAGCATCATTAGACCTCAGTTTAGAGTCTTGGCTTTTATGACTTTTTATGTGTTTTTTTTGTAGAAATACTGTACAGAGGGGTTACAGTTACATGAGTAAGGTAATGAGTACATTTCCTGTCGAGGTAGAGTCTTGGTTTTAATATGACATCTAAGGACTTGGATGAATAAAAGCAAAGTATTTTTAAGTTCACAAGACTAATTAGAATTTAGTATTTCCCTCAAATAAGGATGGAGGTAACAATTGGGCAAGATGACTCACACCTGTAATCCTAGCTACTCAAGAGGAAGAGATTAAGGGGATGATATTTCAAGGGGGAAAATCATGAGACTCTAGTTCAACTAATAAAACCTAGACAAGGTAGTGTGTATTTATTATCCCAGCTCTGCTGGACGCATAAATATAGGATCATAGTTCAGGCTATACCAGACATAAAACGTGAGGCCGAATTTGAAAAGTAATTAAAAGCACAAAGTCCAGGGACATAGTTCAAGTGGTAGAGCACCTGCTTAGCAAGCACAAGGCTCAGAGTTCAAATCCCAGTATCAGTACTCTCCTCCCCAAAAATATAGATGACAAACCACAGTAGCAGGCCTAGAGAAGCAACACCTAATAGAAATATTTATACTGAACTTGTCCCTTAATATGCTTACAGGATTGAATTCCAGGACTCTAGGAGGGAAACCAAAAATCTATGCATGTTCAAGTTCTTCTAGAAAATAGCACAGCATTTGCATACAACTTACGAATGACTTCTGATACATTTGAATTACCTCTAGATGATGAATACCGAATGTAATGTCAATACTGCGTAAATACTTGTCATACTGTGTTGCCTGGGAATTACAAGAAAAAGTTCATAAATGATCTGTAGACACACAACACCAATTTCAGTGTCAGCTGGTTGGCTCTGTGGATGCATGGCCTGTGAGTATAAAGGGCTGACTGTGTTATATTATATTCTTGCAGTTTCCCCTCATCACCTTCGTGCTTTGGCTGTTTGCAGATCACCACTGGTGACTTGAAATTTATTGAAGGACCATGTGAACTACTATCACAAAAATTCATTGTCTATTATTCTGACATTTCATTTCAGTATTATCAGACTTCCTTTGTCACCTTATGTATTTTGTTATACATAAAAACGTTTTTTCTGAGCAGGACCTGTAGACCAAGAGGGCCTACACTCCATACAGTTTAAGGCCCCCCCGAACTAAGCTGACCTTCATTTTCCTCCCTTCTGTCTCTCTCTTACCTGCCCTGGCCTAGAGCTGTGGTCCATACACAATACAACTCCCTCTCTGTCTTATCAACTCTGCTCCCCTTTCTGACTTAATCCACAATTGCCACAGGACCAGGATGATTTCCCCCCCCTCATTTCCATATCTTGGAGTTCATTTCAGTTAGTATCATTTTTTGTTCCTCTTCTTTGTATTGTCAGGGTGATATACAGAGGGGTTACAGTTATATAAGTAATAAGTACATTTCTTGTCAAACTTTTACCCCTTCTCTCAGTTTTCTCCAGGACCAGGATGTTAATCACCAGGAGGGGTTGGTCACACCTCTTCTGGATCCCACATATCAGGAGTACAGCCTGAGAAGATGATCTGGTGGCCCTGTAGGATTCCTAGCTGCTTTCCAGTGGACCCCTGCCACCCCAACACACACACACACACACACACACACACACACACACACACACACACAGTATCTATTTACTCACACAAGTGCTCATGGGGCAGTTCTATCAGCAAGGCATTTTGGAAGCTCAGCAGGGGGCAACATATGTGCTCTCATGTTCCCACTAGATGGAATCCTAGACTTTTCCCCAGATAATGCATTGTGCTCTGTTTATGTACCTTTATTCTGGTTATTTGTTCATCCAGACAGGTTTTAGCATCAGCCAGGAGTGTGCACCCACCCTTACCTTTGTCTCCTCTCCCTGACTCTAATAAAATCCAACTGCCTTTCACGGCCAAGAGTACATATCACTGCTCCTTTATGAGGCACCAGGAATCTGTGTCTCCCTCTTTGGAGCAGTTGTCAGAACATATCTGTCATGACAGTTATCACTGACAGGTAACCAGCCAGCCATCTATCCTTCGAGGGCATTAACCAAAATTATCTCTGATTATCAGACAGTTCAATCATCAGTGCAGAGAAATAGTGCACAGTATTGGGATTGAGGTACATTTTGTGATAAGTATGTGGCAGTGAGCTATTTCTTTACTTGCTCTTCAGCAGGTTTCCTACACAAGGAGTTTGGTGTTTGTAAGAAAGACAAACTGAGGCTGAGAGCCAATGGCTCATGCCAATTACCCTAGTTACTTAGGAGACAACAACTGGGAGGATCATAATTCAAAAGCCAGCCCAGATAAAACAAAAAATGGTTAGATTTCATCTCCAATTAACTGGCAAAAAGCCATGCTGAAGGTATGGTACAGCAAGCAGACCTAAGCAATTTCAAGGTTCTAAGTTCAACCACCAATAATGGCCATTTTTTTTTTTAAATAAAGGAAATGTGCCGGGCACTGGTGGCTCACGCCTGTAATCCTAGCTACTCAGGAGGCTGAGATCTGAGGATCACGGTTCAAAGCCAGCCCGGGAAGGAGAGACTGTGAGACTCCTATCTCCAATAAACCACCAGAAAACCGGAAGTGGGGCTGTAGCTCAAGTGGTAGAGCGCTCGCCTTGAGCTGAAGAGCTGAGGGATAGCGCCCAGGCCCAGAGTTCAAGCCTTACGACCGACCAAAATAATAATAATAATAAAAAAGTAAAATAAAATAAAATAAAGGAAATAAGGGCTGAAGAGCGCAGATGAAAGGAGGTGAGGCCACAGGTTAGAAAGAAGACAGAGGTGTAAATCTGCATCTGTGATGTGTCCACATTAGCTCTACTGTTCCCGCCTCGCTGTTACCTCAGTGGTGGGTAACTGAGGGTGACATGAACCATGTATGTCAATAAATGTAAACTTGGGTTTTGAATCTGGCATTTTGGTTTTGAATCCTCTTGACATCAACAAAAATAAATGGATCAATGAAAGTGAGTGAAGACCAGGATCCCACTGGATTTTGTGTGTGTGTGTCTGTGTGTGTGTGCATGCACACACATGTGCATGCTAGTAATGAGGTATGAATTCAGGGCATCCTGATGTTACTTGGCTTTTTTCGCTCAAGGCTGGTACTGTACCATTTAAGATACATCCCCGCTTCCATGTTTTTGCTGATTAATCAGGGTTAATATTCTCTTGGATTTGTGTGCCTGGACTAGATTTGAACCATAATCCTTAGATCTCAGCTTCCTGAGTAGTTAGAACTATAAGTGTGAGCCACTAGTACCCAACCAGTCTTTGATTTTTGATTGTAGTTTAGTCTCATATGGACTACATGAACTTACCTGAAACTCCTGGGAAAGACCAGGCTGGGGGCTGGGACCCAAAAGATCTAAAGCAAGCTCAGCAAAGTCCACTGCCGGGCTTCCTAAGATCTTGGCCCCATCAGGAAGGATCTGAGATGAGACTCTAGAAATGAGTTTGGGGACTTTCCTCCCTATCTCTCCCTAGATTCATCGAGGCTCCTGGCAGGGACTCAATCTTGTTGTGCCCTCCAGCGCTTGAACTCTGATCCAGCATCAACTCCTGGTGTCTCCCCATCAGAAGCAGTGATTGGTCATGAGAAATGGTGTGAAAAATTTCTGTGGAGTGAGGCCAGCCACTACTTCATCACAGCTCATGCCAGAAGCTGGAAGGAGAGCAAGAGGAGCCCTGGGGAACTTTTCTTTAAACAGACGTGATTGGCCCATGGCTGAGGTAGAGAAGGTGGTATGGAGAAGGGTGGGGAAGGCAGAAGTGAGTCAGTCAAATGCTTGCTTTCCAAATAATTTGCTTCCAGAACAACAACAGGAATTCTTATTTGGGTGGCTAATAACATCATGGAAAGAATGACCAGGTTGAATATCCCCCTAGGGAGCGTCTCCTGGCATCTGTTGCATGTAACCTGCCTGCCTTTTCATTGTGGCTCCTCTTAGCAAATACTGTAGGCTCAGACTGAAATTGTAACAATGGCATCAGAGCACTGATGTACTGCCTGCAAATAAGAATAAATATTTTGGACCATAGTGAACATGTACTAAAGCTTTGGAAAACAAAACCAAAGAGCCCATCGACAAATATCATATTGGAGATTAGAATGAGCCCAACTACAAATATTATCATATTGGAGATTTGGATGCCTCCAGATTAGGACTCTTGTGTGCTCTTATGGTGGTATCAAGGCACATAAAACCAGGAACAGAGAGAGACCCCATGATTTATATCTGCGTAATTACCTTCGAAACACAACATCAAGGCTGATGCCTTATGCAGAGGTGCATCAGGGAAGTTACAATCAACTTCCAACACATGTATTTTTGACTCTAGTATGATAGGGACCAAATATTAAGATTACAACATAGCTCAATTGTAATATGACCTTGCAGTAAGGATCTAATTCCATTCTGTTAGAAGCAACTTTGATCCATTTGCAAAGGACATGCCAGATGACCCTGGTGACACTGACTATGACACAAGGGGAGTCCCATCACCAGAGACTCACTGGAGCAGCAACTTCATTTTGTGTGTGGGGAGCAGCCCTTGACATTATCCTTCATATGGGCTCTTCCATGTGCACTGGCACACACTTGCCAAAACGTAGTTTTTCCCAGGAGGGCTGCCTTATCATGGTTCTGAAATTGTTTCTTAGGATGGGATTTTAACTTCCCTTCGGAAAAAGTCTAGACAAGGAAAACACCTGCAATTGGGAATCCGGACACGCACAGCACTCCCCAGAGGAGCCTTTGATGACATGATACTGCATCTCTCTGGGCCTATTAATCATCTCAACAATGGTCTCTGAAGGTTGCTTATGCTGGTTCCACTGGTGGTTTAAGCATATAATATGATGTAGAGCATACAGCAGATGCCTACCAAGCGTCAGAAGGACCGAATGCTTTAAGAGAGTAGGCCTCAAACACAGCACAGGAATGAAGTAGGTGAGTTCTGTCCAGCTGGCCCAATGGCTCAGAGAAGTGCTGCCAGCACAGGCTAAGTTCCTTCCCCCAGAGACCAGGCAAACTGTCCATGTGGCTGACACACTCTGGTGCCTTGCTTGTGGGAACTTGTGTTCTTAGAACAGCTACAACTAAGAGGAGTTTATGGAAACAGGGTGACACACTGGACTGGAGGGCACTACCCCAAGTACTTCTTGGCCTTGGTTTCCCTCTCTATAAACAGGAGGCCAGACAGTGTGGGGCCTCCAGGGCCTCTGGCAGAGCTAATCATTGGTGTTGATGCCATTCTTCCTGTGGGTGTTGCTCATGCCAAATCCAAAAGAACCAAGGGTTTCTTAAGACTGGTGCTAAGATGCTCAATGTCTCTGACAGCTCGACATTTTCTTGGATCAGCTGGCTCTGTTTTGCATAAAGGCCTATTGTGGGGAATCGAACTTAGGGTTCGGATCCTACCTATACCACACAGAGACTCATTTCTTTCATCTGAAGATAGGTGTTAATGTCATTCTTGCAGAGTTACTGTGAGGAGTAGAGATGGTATATATGAAATAGTACTATACCATGCTTCTGGACCCACCAATCAATATCTTTGTTTCAGGTGGGGGGCAGTATTGATGGTTAAGTTCAAGGTTCTGCATTTGGTAGGGAGGCACTCTACTGCTTGAGCCATGCCTCCAGCCCTTTTTGTTTATTTCTGAGATAATGCTTTTTGTACTAGCTGGCCTTGAACTATGATTCTCCTAATCTCAGCCTTCTGGGTGGCTAGGATTGTGGGTGTGAGCCATTGTGCCTTACAACATAACAACAACAAGATGCTGGTCTGGGATGGGACACATATAGGGCGCATTGCTCTCTGCTGCTGATTCAATTCACTGATCAACTGTCTACCTTGCATTGGCATCTGTTTCCACAGGATAGTGTTTCATCTATAGAGCTATGCATTCACAGCAGTTGGGATCACAAGGCCCATGTAGCATGTTAAGAACAGCTACATATGTAGGAGAATGCAGCAGCTTTGCCCAAACACCTTCAAAGACCTCAAAATCTCTTTCTGCCCCTTTCTTCTCTTAATTTTCTTGCCAGTATGTTCCACCAGCCCTGGGAACCAGCAACAGCATCAGTGCTGTTCCCATGGAAACTACTGATCCCTGAATTGGATGGATTCCCCTTTCCAAGGCAACAGCAATCAGTGTCCCTGCTTCTGTCTCCTGGCTATGTTCATAAGGCTTGCATTTGATGAGTCTAAATAGAGGTTTGCACAGAGAGGTCAGAGTGTTTTCTGTTTTGTCTGGAAAAGCAATGCAGCTAGGAAAAGCATTCCATCTTTAGACAGACTGAAGGAACAGCCCAGGTTGTACACAAGCAACATAAGCACATCCTAAGAGACCAGATCTTTCAACATTTCTTACAAATGGAAATCAGGCTGCTGGAGCCATCAACCAGGCTCCCATCCAAGCCACTTTCTCATGACAAATTACCTAGTACAACTTGATTGAAAGGTTTCTCAGTACTGCTTCCCAAAGTGTGTGTGTGTGTGTGTGTGTGTGTGGTCCACTGTTGCCTAACTCTTCCCTGCAGTGATGGGTGACCTCATTCTATTGTGTCAGACACTGACTGTCTCCCCACCCCCCCGCCCCACCCCGACACCTTCCCTAATAAAACAAACTGCTCTCACTTTCCCTGGCTGGAACATTCTGCACTCTGACAGGTGAGGTATTGACTTGGCCTCCCACAAAATCTTCCCATTGTTGTCCCATTGTAGCAGGCAAGCACCCATCAAATGATTTTCCAACCACACTGTAGTCATTTGCTTACCCTGTGTACCTTATATTCAGGGACACTGTGAACTCCATAAGGATAGGAACCCTATCTCTTTTCTTTCAACTGCCAGCACCTACACCAAGTGGGGAATCCATGAAAATAAAATAAATGTCAAGTGACTCTAAGCGTGAACGAATACAGAGACTTTTTTGTCTGGAGGTGGCTTTTGAGCAGACACAAAAGAGAATTATTAACTGAGAAATGCTGTTGAGAAAGACAACATTTTAGTAAAACTTCCAAAAACTTGATCCCAACTCTGTGCTCATTAGGGTTGATCACAAATATCCCATTTCTTTTAGTCCCAATGACTTGGAAGGATTGCTTTCTATAAGCTATTCATTGTTGGGTGAGTCCAGCATGCTAATTTAGTGAATAAGATATGAGCAAACTGACATGTGTCACATGTCACTTTGAAAGCCAGTGCCTAACTCACTATCTTGCGTTTCCTTATTTCAAGATTCCTGAAAACATATCTCAGGTTGAATTTTCATCACCTGGGTCCGTGAGTGACAATATCAGAATCTGCAGTGTCCTGATACACACATTTTGTACATACAGCATGAGTAAAAACATTTTGATCTTTGTGGCCACTGAGATTTGGGAACTGCTTGTTATCTAGTATAGTCTAGCCTGTTCTGAATGATGCCACAGCTAATATGATCTGTAGCATCCCTATGGTGTTTTAGTACATAAGGTTTTGCCTTACCAAAATATTTTTGTTGTTTTCTCCATTATACAGGGGAGGTGAAAATTTAAGTTGCAGAAAGGTTATTTTTCTCTGTCTTTCCAGTGCTGAGCATAATGTTCCATTTAGAAATTAACACACTTTTCTCAGGTGATTTTAGCCGAGGGGCCAAGAAGTAATCTGAAATTAAGACATTTTTTCATATCTGAGGACCATGACAAAAATTATCTACAAGAGAACCTGTGTAAAAGATTATGCAAGTTGACAATTCTTTATATAAAATGTTTGGGATTAGAAATGTTGGGGATTTGGGATTTGCCTATGGGGCTTGAATACTTACATATATATAATGCAAAATTCTGGGAATGGGATCCAAGTCTAAACACAATATAGCTGGAAGGCAAGTTTGTACAATATTGTACATTTGTGCACCGAACAGAGTTTCATGGTGTGGAATTTTCCACTTGTGGTGTCATGTAAGCCCTTAAACTGTTTCAGATTTGGAAGTACCTTGGATTTTGATATTTTGCATTAGAGATGCCAGTGCACAAGTTAAATTTCTAAATATTTAATTTTTGGAAACGTTTTAGAGATGTTTCACTGTCTTCTTGTACTCAGAAAGGTTAATTAAGCCAGCTATAGTGTGGAGGTAGAGAATCAGAAAGGAGGGCCCTGGTTGTTCCAGGGAACTTAAGTTTGCTCTGATATCATCTCCTGAATTTTGTCTGCTTCTAAGGACCAAGCCTTAATTAGTTTGAAAACTTGATTAACAAATCAATACAATGCAACGAACCACATATTTAGTCAGCCCTTACCATGTACTAGATGCCAGACTCTACTTATGGAAAGGCAAAAGGTTCATAGCCATTGTCTTTGAGGAAACGTAAATCTGAAGCAAAAAGAGTTCTTCATTCTGTAAAATTATCCCAGTCATTTTAATATCCTGAACCTAAGGATAGAAATAAAGTTTATCTAGCAAACAAATGCATACTTATCACATGTTCAGCACTTCTCAATGATATAAAACATAGTCCTCATGTTATAGATACGTTATTCAATGCCAAAAGAAAGTAAGTAAAAAACCAGAAATGAAGTTCAGTTTTAAATGGACTGATGGAATGGAGTGAATGGAAATGGGATTATGGAATGGTCTTTGAGAAGGAAGATATAACCAAAATCACAGGCGCAAGGGCCTTCAGAGGGAGATCATAATTAGAAATACACTGTCAGATTGGCTGAAAAAAGTTGGATTAGTCATATGCTTATAAGATGTTAGCACTTAGAATATGGGAGCAGGAGTGTTGTAAGTTCAAGGCCAACCTGGGATACATACTGAGTTCTAGACTAGCCTCGGTTACATAGCAAGAATAAAAAGCTTCAAGTGTGATATTTGCCTATTCCAGGAAGTTAGGATTTTATTAGAGCCTGAAGGCCTGGATTTGAAATCCAGCACTCATGAGTTCTGAAACCTTGGGAAAAGTGTTTTAATCTTTTAGAGTCTTAGTTCTTAATACACAAAGAAGAAAAATAATACAAGTTTATGTTATGAAATATGTAACAGTTAGACTCAAACAAGTAATTATGAAATGGTGCATATTTTTAATTTAAAGTTAATAAAGATGGGAAGGTGAGAAATAGAGACATACAGGTAAAAGGTATTTCTCAAGACATCAATGGATTATTCCTGAGGCTCTATCATTTTCATGGTATCTTCCAGCACTTGTATCTCTTTGAATGAGGGCTTTCTTCAAAGCTGAGACAAGAACACATTGCCCAGACATGGGAGGCTGTATGTCTGGAGAAATAATAGCTCTTTTTTTTCTAGAGGTCTCATTGAATGATAGAGGACAAGTATCCTCGCTCCTTCACCGCTGGGATGAAGTAACTCAGGTATGCTCTACACTGTTGGAGTTTAGAGGAAAAGGAAGTTGCTCACAGTGGTGACTGTCTTTATAAGACAGCGTTCAGTGGATGCCTTCTTTCCCTTTCTCATTATCTCACTTCGGCACTCTATCGGGGATCACCTCCCCAACAAACTACTTGTACCTGAGTCTGTTTTAGGGGACTACTTCTAGCAAATCTATAGTTAGATAAAGAGAGTTAGAAATTTTGTATTTTTTCACCTCTCCATTTCAACGAAGATTAGATTTGTATTCAAAGGACTCATTTATATTCAGGTGATATTTTCCTCCAAATAATAGTAATAGTTTCTGTGGGCAATTTTCAGTGGACTTATTATTTTCATGCATTTATGGCCATCTAGATAGCATTACAGCATCACTTCACTCTTGAATGCAGGTTGGATAATTGCCTTTGCCCCTTTTCCATGGCACTGAAGCTGATCCAACACCCATGACAAGCTCCTCAGTTTCTACTTCAGAGTTCTTTTTCTCATGTCCATATTGGCAGGAGACTTTAAACAATCATCCCACAAGATTTTCTCCTGGAAGGGAACAGACATTCTTTGGGACTAAAGAGCCTTGATCATTAGTTACGTAGATGTTTGGCCTGGCAAAGCACTGAGATGTAATTTGATGAACAAGAAACATATTTTTTTATCAATAATAAAAAACCACGGCATTAGTACTGCTCATGTTCTGAGCCAGTAGCTACTGTAGGACTCAGTGATCTCATGAATAATGTAGTGATCGCAGGCCACAAACATAGCAGAAAGTAGGAGGTCTATGCACATACAGCCTATCACTTGCATTTACTGCTCATGTTGGAATGTCAAGGTCGTGTCAATAATGAATTCTCATGGAAGAAAATTAAATACTTATGGTAAATATTCTTTTTTTTTTTTTGGGTCCGGTTGTGGGGCCTGAACTCTGGGCCTGGGTGCTGTCCCTCAGCTCTTCAGCTCAAGGCTAGTGCTCTACCACTTGAGTCACAGCTCCACTTCCGGCTTTTTTTCTCTTTTTGTTTCTATGGTGCTGAGGAATCAAACCCAGGGCCTCAGGCATGCAAGGCAAGCACTCTACCACTGAGCCACCTTCCCAGCCCCGGTAAATATTCTTATTTACCATCAGAACCTGATGCCCTTTTTGGAATTCTTTGCTTCCCAAAATGTCCTTTGGTGCCAGTTCTCTGACTGGCAGACATTTGAATGACTGACCTAGGGATCGAATCCAGATGCTGCATCTTTCACTTTTTATGTCTGATGATTGACCTAGAGAAACTGAGACCAACAAGCAGATGTACCCAGGAACCCTCTTAATAATTCCTTCAATGGATCCATGAAAAAAGCAAGTCCATGGCCCGAGCACGCATGGGAAGGATAAGGATGCAATGAAAAATTCTTAGGAAAACAAGCTTGAAATATTTCATTTGTTTCTTCAGTAATACTGGAGTTTGAACTCAGGACCGGTTATTTTCTAGGCAAGAATTCTACCACTAAGAGACACCCCTGCACTAAAACAGATTTTTTAAAAAAGAAATTATCAACTTCCTATTGGAATATGAATTTAATACGTTTACTCTTTAATCATTTAATTTATAAAAGATACAATATGTATGCTAAATGACTAGAGGTTTCAAAAATCAGTGTTTAAAGTATTAAAATTATCAAATCTCGAGCTAGCAGTAGCCTTCAGTGTCCTACTGGACTCTAAATGGAAAAGTAATAATAGAAAGATATTGTGAAATGCACAAACCAGATCTTTTTTCTTTTTCCAGGTCATTTTGTGGTTGTGAATTTTGGGCACAGAAAATGGGTCTCATCTGTGTTCATCAGGTGACTGCATAATGACTGACTTAGGCTGAGGCTGATCTACTATGTCTATAATGCCTGTCATGGTTATAAGAATGGGCATAGGGCTGTGTGTGTGGCTTTTCTTTTTGTTTTTACACTGGATGTTCACTGAATGTTCTAAAATGTGAGAACAACTGTCACTGTTTTCTCCTTTTAAATTTTATTTTATTGTAAAGCTGCTGTACAGAGGAATTACAGTTGCATGAGTAAGGCAATGAGTACCTTACTTGTCGATCAATGTTACCCCTTCTCTTGTTGTTGTCCCCTTCCCTCCCCCATCTCCCTCCAACCTGCATGAAGTTGTAAAGTTCGTTTCCAATATACTGTCTTGTGGGTATCATTGTTGCAATGGGTCATCCTGAGTCCTTGTTTCAGCAGTTTGTTATTCCCCTTCCCCTCCCCAGATTAGACAAATGTATATAAAAGATGAGGGTACCAAAATCAAGTACAGTGACAACAGGGGATATGCCATAGGGTAAAGAACATACAAAGGAAACAACAACAAAAAAATAAAATCACATAGCATATTTAAAACAGTAACAATAAAGACAGACCTCCTGTGTCCATATCTTGAGGCTCATTTCACTTAGCATCATCTTAAATGGTTATATGTGCACGGCTTTTGAACTTTCATAACACTGTTTTGTCTTGGTAGGAGTGATCCCACCATCATTTCCTTTATATCTCTCTCAAAATATAAGCCATTTAAAAGGGGCTAAAAAGCAGCATATATCAATACAATACTCTGAAGATACTAAATACAGTCAAGTATATGGCTTAGATTGTTACTTACCCATAAACCCTTAACTTGAAATTTAGTCTATGATAATAGAATAAGTAAGAAAACTCATAGCCAGTTGTAGGAAAACTAAATTACTGGCAAATTTAGTGGGAAAAATATAGCTGGGTGCTGGTGGCTCATGCTTGTAATTCTATCTATTCAGGAGACTCAGTTTAAAGCCAGCCCAGGCAGAAAACTCCATGAGATTTTTATCTCTAGTAAACTATCCCCCCCCAAAAAACCTCATAAGTGGAGCTGTAACTCAAGTAGTAAAGTACGTAACTTGAGCAAAAATAAGCAACTCAGGGACATCACCCAGGCCCTGAGTTCAAGCCCCAGAACTGGTGCACGTGCACACGTGCACCCGCCCCCCCCCCCCCACACATACAAGCTATGCTTAGTCTTCAGTTTTGTTTGTGCTGGACAATCTCTGGCCCCATACCTTAAGGGGAAAACAAGCTGATGCCATCTATAGGCAATCACTTAACTTTATATGTAACTGCAAGTTAGATATTTTTGATCATTTTCATATGGATTTAGATAAACACTCAAGATTCTACCAATTATTCTTGGAATTCTTTTCAAGGATAGAATTGAACTCAACATTTTTTTTCAGGTAACAGCTTTGAGTTCAAGGTCTAGACTCCAAGTATCATGGGTCCACCTCGTTTTAAACATGTCACTGCATATGAAGAGACATTAAAAGACCAACAATTAATCCAAACTCAAAATTATTTTGTCCATTTGTTTCCATTTCCTTGAATCATCTTGGCACTCTGGTGAGAGCATATGATAGCTTTAGATAAAATAACTAGGTACTTTTTGCTTTGACAATATGTTTTGGCTTCCAAATGGGCTTTTAGGGTATAGGCTATTAGAAATAATGCAGGATTTTCGGGTGTTGAGATCACGGGGTGTCATGCAGGAATAAGGACACCAACTAGAAAGCAATTCAATAAGGTAAGGGTTACTTCTGCAGAACTGTACACTATCAGAGCCAAATCTGGCAAGCAAGCAAACAGACAAGACAGGCTATTTCTCTTTTTTATCCCTAAGCCGGGAGGCTCCACCCCTCTGCTTACATTGGCTGAGATTAGGTTCACAATCTACAAAAGGATGTGGTTTAATTAACAGGATATAACTAAAAGTTAAGGATCTTCTATTAGGTTATTATCTTTTTATTGTAAAGGTGATATACAGAGGGTTTACAGTAATAAGTACATTTCGTGTGTGTGTGTGTGTGTGTGTGTGTGTGTGTGTGTGTGTGTGCTGGGCCTGGGCACTGTCCCTAAACTCTTCAGCTCAAGGCTAGCACTCTACTACTTGAGCCACAGCACCACTTCCAGTTTTCGGATGGTTTATTGGAGGTAAGAGTTTCATGGCCTTTCCTGCCCAGGCAGACTTTGAACCACAATCCTCAGATCTCAGCCTCCTGAGTAGTTAGGATTACAGGTGTGAGCCACCAGCACCAGTGTACATTTCCTTTTAAGCAGTAATATCCCCTCCTCCATTCTCTCCCAGTTTTTCCTCTCCTGACCCCCCCCCCCAAACAAGTTGTATAGTTAATTTTCACTACTATCTAGTGGATTTCACTGGTGAATTGGTTCACCCTTTGTCCCACCATTCTGTGCTTCTCCTTCCCCTCCCCAAATCAGATAAACATATATCCAAGGGAAAGGGTACAGAAATAAAAAACAGCAAAGGGGGAATAAACCAAAGAAAAACAAAAGAAGAAAAGAGAAAAGAACGCAAACAGTACGGTAAAACCTCTTGCTTCCATTTCTTGGAGTTCATTTCAATAAGCATCATTTTATATGATCATAAGCACAAAGGAGGTTATTCTTAGGAGAGGATCACAAGGGCTCTATAGTACATAGGGTCTATGTGCATAGGTTATCTTAAAAGCATGAAAAGGTTGTAACTAAAATATAATTAACAAGGCCCAAGCTACCTGGCCAAAGCAAGAACTTTTCAGAAAAAAAAATTTCTCACAAGATTACCAGAAAGAAGACAAACGACTTTGATTGAAAAAAGGCTTTTCTCACAAAAACCAAGAGTAAGAACCAATAATAAGGGGGAAGCCTGAGAAAGACCAGTGTGTCGTCACAATTAGCAGAGCAGGACTGTCACAGTTTGGTGTAGACTAGACGGAAACAAGAGAATTTAGAATTTACTTGTCTAATAATTTTTATTGTATATTTGATTTCATGGATGATGGACTGAAGAGACTCTGGATTTTGTTGTTTTCTTCTGAAGAGTGTTCAAAAAGATCTTATTACTGGAGGGCTATCTGTGATGGTGGTTTTAGGATTGGGTTGAATTAGTCATCTTTTGTGGTTGGAAAGACTCTATTCTGACAAGCTTGTGTTCTGTCCTTGGTCTTTGGATATGCTCCTTATAGGATTTTCATGGACAAAATGAGCTGTTTATCAGGCCCATTTAAGTTTGGGAACTTGAACTCGTAACTTTGTCTTCCTAGCCATTAAGCCTTTCAGCTGCTCTTTCTTCCTGGGTTGCTTGGAATCTTTCTCAAGCATGCACAGTTGAAAGATCAGTCAAAAATTTGAGAGGAGTTTTCAGGACTTCTCCTGAGTGACTACCTTCTCTTTGATGATTCCCTCAATAATTCACCGCTCAGGTTGCTCAAAATTCTAATGCCTCAACTCATTAAGATTGTATCTTCTGCTGGAACTCCATTCCTTACACACCACATAATGCTAGCTTCCCAAGAGGAAAAGTCAACTGGTGTGTTCCATCCCCAGTATGATCTCCTGCTTTCAGATTCATATTCTCTCCAGCCTCTGCTTGCTTTATTCACTTCCCGGAACTTTAAAACAACTATCATTCTTTATCTTGTCTAGAGTTTATTTCTATAGAACTGCTAATCCACTATAATCTACTCTATATCACTGGAAGTCCAAAGTCCAGATTATATTCTTTGTCATGACCTGATGCAAAAACAAAATAAATCACAACAAATCAAATTTACAAAAATATTCACCAGACTTGCTACTTGTCACATTAAGTCCTCCATGGAATTAGTACGGACTGTCTGAATCAACTGTACAGCCCACTAATAAATAAAAAAAACAGGGTAAATGAAGGTTGTTGGAATTGGCTGACAAGATAAGATGAAGGCTTAGGAGGAGGCTTAATTTCATATAAACTTGTAAGGATAAAGACTGATTAGACAGAAGAAGCATTTGGTACAATAGGAAGTTACAAGAAATCCTACAGCATTCTAAAGCCCTTGGCTATAAATATTTCAAGGTCAAGCCATCTCAAACAAGCATTTGTGACAGTTCTGATGTCCCTGACAGGTGATACCCCCAGACTCAGAAGCAAGAATGTGTGTTCAGAGGCAAAATGGTATTGGACACCAGTTAAAGCCAAGGGAGTGAAATTGTTCTGTCTTTTCTTTTGGAATCTGGAGGATCTCTTACATGTTTCCTATAAGTGTCAGATTTTGATGTCCCATGTGACGTTAGCAAATTGAACTTCACAGCAATAGAAGGTAGGTGTTTAATAAATGCTTTTCAAGTCTGGACAAATTTGTGAAGCTTTATGAAAAGGAAATAAAGGTAGACAGAAAATGTGATTTTTGACCAAGTCCAGCCCATTACATAGAACTCAAAAGTCCTAACAGTTTTTTGAAGTAAAAAAAGGAAAATGCTGTCTTATTCTTAAGTCAGGTGTGACCAAAATAATAAATGCCACAAGAGAAGACAACACAAAGTAGGAAGGATTTCATGTTACCATTGCATAAGTGAATCTCTTCCCTGTTCCAAGGAAGTGACCTTGAAGACCCTCAGAGCTAAAGAGTTTGTGTCACTGACTGCCTTTGTGTTCTTCTATGAGGTTATATTTCACTGTAAAGTTGTCCAGAGTTGAAGACAGTTAAAAAGAAATTCCCAATAACACAATTATGCAAGAACAAATAATACAGATGTGGTGGCACCAACCTAAACCCTGTGATGTCACAACCTTGATTATGACATCACAAGAGGCCAGATGTTAATGTACATATTTACTGTGATGAACCAGGACAAATGTGCCTCATTTGAGCAAACAGTTGATCAAAGAAATAGACACTTTTTCTAGTCCCACCATCCATGAGAGTGTTTCCTGTGTCCTTGAAGAAGGTGGATTCTAGTTCATCACCAGGAATGATGCTTGAGTTCATGGAATGGGTAGGATAAAGTAACAGACTTTTAAAAGACAGAATTTCGTTATTACTTCCTTTGACATTTTCTCATAACCATTAAATTTCTGGGCATTTCCTAGATCTGGTGAGAATATTTAAATAATTATTTAAAAAATGATCTTTTCAAGATATTGTATTTTCCCCATGTAGGTGACTGAATTCAGTGCTTTATGGCTGAACTATTACCTCAGCCCCCCTATTGATGTCTGAGCTCCTTTAAAAATTATAAATAATATCATAGGCTATGAGACTCTAATATTTAAGATTATTTTGCACAGCTCAAATAAATGCGATCAGACCGTCAAGCCTATCAGCATAAAAATCTATCTCCTAGGTAACACTCAGATGAGAGAGGTAAAAGGGCTTTTTTTCAATCTGATGACTAGAAGCAGCAAATCCTGTGGGGAGTAAGAATCAAGGAAGCAGAGCCCAGCCTAATAACATTGGAGAGGCCAGCTGTGGACTATCTGTAGATGGGAGGGTTGCTAAGAGCAGCTTGTCTTTCTCTGAGCCTCTGAAGCAAGTGGCTTATTCTCAGCAATCTCAGGCAAATGACTCTTTCCAAGGACACAGAGTTCCTTTGAGAAAGATTCAATGACTCTGGTTTCTTTATGATCACAATCAGCTTTTCAGGGACACAGATGTGCACATTTCACCAGTAATTTAACTCTAGCATTTAGGATATAGTTGCTACATCTGCCAAGTAACTCTACATCTGTCAAAGAATAACAAGGGAGTCTATAACATGGTCTTGACTTCATGGAGAAGCTGTAGAGTGTGTGTGTGTGTGTGTGTGTGTGTGTGTGCGCGCGCACACACACACACACACACATGCACACTGACACAAACAAAAATTGAGGGATGTCAGAAGGCAGGATATGTTCCAAATTTTGCTTGTATGCACAAATACAAAGACATGTATATACATACATGATCATTTATGTATGCATTTTCTATATTTACATACATGTATATACACACAGGTGCAAGTGTGAGGTCTTAATCCCCAATGCAATGGTACTGGAGGATGTGACCTTGAGGAGTAATTACCTGAGTGGGATTAGTGCCCTTATAAGAGTCTTGAGAAAGCTTGCTTCTAGCTTGGCTCTCTACCACCATCATTTGAGGATATATGAGAAATCTGGAAGTGTGGAACCCAGAAGAGGATCCACTCTAGAACACAGCCATGCTGGCACCCCGATATCTGACTTCAGAACTCCAGAACTATTAGAAATAAGTATCTGTTCTTTATAAACCACCCAGGATGGTACTTCACTATACCAACCAGAGAACAAACTAAGATAGTACGTATGTATATTATATCTAAATATTGTTGCCTAATGATCATTTCTAACAGTAATGCTTCAAGAAAACATTATGCATATTTCACCATTTTCTCTCTCTTTCTGGCTCAGCTCCTTACTTGGCCACTCACAGTGGTTATATTTAGAAACATGAAGGCTCCTAGTTCAGGGACTACTGGCACTGGGATAAGAACATCCACACACTTGGTGTGGCTGGAAACAACGGGGGCTTCTTGGCCCTTCTCTCTTTCTCCCTGGTCTTTCCATGTGGTCTGTTCAGCATGGGAAGGTCTCATCTAGCTGCAATGCATGTACCAAGATGGAGCTAGGGTCACACAGGAAGGTCACACCTGTAATTCTAGCTACTTAAGAGGCTGAGATTTGAGAATTAAGGTTCTAATCCAGCTAGGGTAGATAAATTCTCGACACTCTTATCTCCATCTAATCAGCAAAAATCTGGAAGTAAGGGCATGTCTCAAGTAGTAGACTGCTAGCTGTCAGTTAAAACAGCCAAGCAAGAGAGCAAGGCCCTGAGTTCAAACCCCAGTACTAACATCATTTTTTTAAAAGAGAGAGCCAGGAAGAAGTGATATGAGTAATATGACCATTAATTTAGAACCTGTCTAGGAATTCATTCAGAGCATTTTGACTATGGTCTGTCCTTTAGGGAAAATACTAAGTTCGGGTCAATCTTATTTTGGGAGGTTGTGTGGCCTTGACTTTTGAGTTTTTGCTGGAGGTGAGACAAGATCCTGCAAAAACATGTGGAGTTACTGCTGTGGCCAATTTGGAAGATATATTCTGCCTCTATCAGAAATGATGAATCCATAGATATTACTAGGGAAGTGAGTAGAGTTCACACACAGGTCAGGAGAAAAAGTCCAGAGGATTAAGATCTTCCTAGGACACGTCAGGTTTGAATGTATTCTTGTGAAAAGGTTAGTTTTACATGGCACAGAAGTAACCATGTAGATGGAGAAGAAAGAAGACAGGAAGTTATAAAGGTAGGGGAGTCCTATGTCCTAATATGACAGGTTTTCTTTAACATTTTTTCTTTTTATTGTCAAGGTGATGTATAGAGGGGTCACAGTTATATAAGCAAGGTGATAAGTACATTTCTTGTCAAACTTGTTACCCCTTCCCTCATTTTTCTCCTACTTTTCCTCCCCTCTACCCCCCACCCTGCAAGGTGTACAGATCATTTCCAACATACTGTCTTGTGAATATCGCTGTTGCATTGGTTCCCCCCTTGTCCTTTGTCTCACCATCCTCTTCCCTAATTGAAATAAATGTAAACATGTTTCTCCTAAGAAACAAGCAAGCTCTCCAATGGAAACAGACATCTTTAATGTGTTTACACATTATTGTTCTCATTGTCCTGATCATTCATGATTCAAGAATTCTGTGTAGGAAACTGGGCCCAGTTAACGAAGCAAGTGCGTTCCTGGGGCCGAGTCTCCTAAACTAAGTGTCTTGTCCCTCCTACCAGGATAGTTATTTGGGGGGGGGGTCTTGTCTTACTTAAGGCCAATGTCCTCTTGTGTCTTGACATTTGTCGTAGGCCTAGAATGAGCAAGGAGTCAACTTAGCTTCTCATATTACCTGGCATATTTTCTGAAGGAAAGCATGTTGGCATCTTTTGCAGAATTCTTCCCTGTGTTCCAGGGCTCCATGTTATCACCTATATTCTTTATGGTCATGAGACATCCATACCTTAAGTGCTTACTTTATTTTTTTTGTGTGTGGTGGTACCAGGGGTTGAACTTAGGGTTTTGTGTTCTATTGCTCATGGCTGGCATGCTACCACTTGAGACACATCTGTAGTCCTGAACATTTTCTTTCTATAAGGCAGAAAAAGTTGGAATTGGGCTTTTGAAAGATCTTAACTTGTAACAAAGTAAGGGTTAGACACTAGAGAAAATGGATCTGAAAGTGGCTAGAACAGAAGAGAAGCAGGTGCATTGCCCATCTCCCTAAGGATACCTTTGTCATTTTGCTCACTTAATTCTCAGGGTGCTTTCGTGGCCAACACTTGGGGGGGCCCTGGCAGGGACTCTGTGAGGCTCTGTTTTGTATATTGTAATTCCTGACTTAGCCTCCCTGCTCCCACTGCCTGCTCTATAACCTGATTTTCCAGGGGGCACTTTTCAACATCCCTTTCCCATGAATTCACACCAGGCTAAGCCAGGAACCACACAAGTACTGCTTCTTCCTCCAACATTCCCTCAGTCACCCCAAAGGAATCCTGTGCTAAATCATTGGAGAAATCAGAATCCAGACTCATGAGTATAGACTGGTGACTGGATGGTGGGCAGCAATTTGTTTTTCACAGTCTTCAGGGATGGGTATGACACCACATGCTTTCCTTTCAGTGAGGGTAACTTCAGTAAGCTCCACAATGCATTGGTTCCTAGAGGTGTCTATTTGTGTTCTGCAGAAGAATATTCCTTCTATCAAGACACCACATGTCTATGATCCTTACTGCACTGAAATGGGCAGGCTGGTATTTAGAATGGATTGATGCAAGACTGGACTTGCTCTAGGAAATTGTCAGTGAGGATGAGGCAGGGAATGAAGAAGCCACAGAAACAAATACTCATGGCCAAAGTTTCCATTCCCCATGCCAGCTGAAAGCAGCCAGGGGTGTCCCAGAGGCATGTCTGGCTAGTCTGAACTGAGGCGGCTGTGAGATTGTCTTCTTACAGTGTTTAACTGGTCTTGAACACGTTCCAGACATTTCTGTGTTTGCTCATCACATTATTATCTTTTTTCAGACTTGTTTTTCCTGGGAAGGTCAAATTCAAATAGTCTCAAGGAGCAGAATGCGTGGTTATTATCTTTGTCCTTTGGAAAGAGGTACTCAGGTATCATCAGGATACCTCAGCCTGGAGTACAGAGAAGGATTTATTTAGATATTAGAACCATACAGGATGATAGAAAATGGCAACTTGAGTTTGGCAATGGAGAAGATTTTAACTTTTGTACCATTTCTAAATACCATAGAGGCAAGTGGCAGAGAAAAGGTAAATGGTCAGGGGCAAGACCAAACATATACAAGAGAGAAAAGCCTTCCAAATATCTTTCACACAAAAGGTATGGACCACACACATTATTGGCCAGCCTTGCCTTTCCTGGGGTGTGTGGGGGAGATGATCTTACCATAAAATGATGGGAGCCAGCTCTATTATGTCCTCATCTTTTAATAAGCGTGGATGAATAGTTGAATGGCTATATAATTAGCTGGTGGTGATCTATATGGAAGAAGGGTTTCATGTTTGACCAGTTACTTTTTCTTATGCCTCTCCCTCCACTCTATCCCTGTCTTAAGACCTGCATAGATTCAAAAGGAAAGATAGCTCTTATAAGATGGATGATACTTCTCAGTAAAGTGACAAGAACTTATACAACCTAGCCAATACAAGTATAAAGAAGATGATATGACTGTTTACTCATGTTTTAGATGCTGTAGATGCCTTTCCAAAAGCCCTTCACTGAGCTGATGATTCTATCACCCAGTGTTGTGTGTGTTGTCTGTTAATGGCTCCAAAGATAAAATTTTATAGAAAACTGCTATTGGCCAGTGCTTGCTACCTCAACCAGAAATAACTGGAAGATTAAGCCTTTGCTCTCAGGGTACAAAGGGCAGTTTCTCCCTCAAGGTAGGCCAGCTCTATGGGGTCACCCATGCTTCATGGTAGCTGTAGGTCCAGGCTAAGGTAGCCTGTACTAAAACTACATCTTTGCTGAGCCCCTTTCTTCCAATTTCTCACACTCTCCTTCTCCTAAGACCTCTCCATCAATAAATAACTACATCTGTATCTCTGCTTTAGGGGCCAAACCAAAGATAGCTCCTTTGGTTAGTTACTGCTGTCAGTCTTCATAGGGGCAGGTCATTTCCTGAAATGTGGAATTAATGCCAGATGTCATCATTATCTCACCTACCCTTAGCTACTTAATGATGACCAGAGCATCCCCTTTGAATCCCTGCAGCCCAGAGTTGGATCTGTAATCCTCACTCATTCTGTTCTAAGCCAAACCCATGGGCCTGAAAAAGCTGCCTGCCATGTTGTGCACTCTGAAACTGACTGACAGCACAGACTGATTCAGATTTGGCATCAAGAAACAAATGTGCTCTTTCCCCAACCCCTAAATAGCTCCAAGACAGTTAAAATTGGGAAGGGTTTCCAACTGCCAAATCTCCCTTTGAAGTTTGAGGAGGGATTTTGGGGGGGGATGTTTCATATTTTAATAAAAATTTCTTTCCTAGATGATTCCATTTCTTGGAAAGGAATGAGTCTGGATGGAATCAGATCCTTGTAGAGACACTGTAAACATTTGAGTCTGCAAAGCTTTCCTGAGAAGAGTTTATATTTCTTATAGATTGAACCATCCTACTACAAGGATCATTTCTCTGTGTTAGGATCACCTTTTTGTTCTCTCTCTCCCTCTCCCTATCCCCCTCCCTCCTCCCTACTTTCTCTCTCTCTCCCCCCCTTCTTTTTCTTACAAGCACCGAAGATGTTTCATATGTTTTCCATGGCCAGAACTGACTTAGGTGAGAAAGGATTACTGATAAGACCACCTCATAGTTAAAGACATTCAGTTAACACAGAAAGCACATGCTGGTTACATGCAGACTTGGTGGTCATGGCTGAGCAATGTAGAGGTATTTATCAAAAGGAGAGTCAACAATCACAGACTCTTTCTTCCCTCCAGACAAGTCTGTATGATCAAGGTCATAGATAGCTAGTTAGAACCCTTGTGAAAGAAGTATGAGCTATTTTAATTTGGAATGCACCAAAGCAGGTCAAGGTGGCAGAACCAAAAAAAGGGTGCTCATCAAACACATCCATTTGTCTCCACTTAGGCTTCCTAGGAGGCAAAGATGCAGGAAGCACTGGTCATCTATGGTATACACCTAAAAAGTTGTCTCATTTTTGTGTTTCTTTGGTGTGGAGTACTGAGCCATACTTCCCCTGGGAAAGGGAATACTGAGTTACTTGACACTTGACCTAAAGGCTTTATTCCTTGACCAACTCAGCCTATTTGTAGCCCTAACTCAGATTTCTGATCCTCCACCCACCAGTGTTCCCAGGTTGTGATCTTGTGACCATTATCTTTCCTTGAAGAACATTTTCATTTCTGGACTTTCCTACTCTTATCTTCAAGCTGGTAGTAGATTAGTAAATATATATATTTAATTAGTCAATATTTAATTAGCCAATAAATAGTTAAAGGATGCCTAATTATATAATATGGTTTTAGTACTTGGTTTATTCATTCCACAAAAATATTTGGAGTACATACTCTGTGTAAGCGCTAGGTTCCTGTACACATGCACAGTCAATATTTACTTTGTTTGCTTATATTTCTTACTCCTTATTTTTGTATTTCACAGTATCGTATATATCTTCGTTCCTTGCTATAAGTGTTAGCCTGGGTTCTATGGATTTTAGGTATGCTCTTCACTCCCAACTGAGATGTGTGATCTGAGATGACTGTTCTTGTAACCAGCTCAATGGGATGGAACTGAGAGCTACAGAGATGGCTGACAAAGAAATGCCTCACACCTATGATGCTTCTCTATCCCCCTGGTCACCTGGTCAGCCTGTGCTGATTTCTGTCGCCATAGTAACAAGACTAGAGCTAGCCATTTAATTCAGAGAGCTATCTGTCAGCCCTATAGCAACTTCAGGGTCAGAAATGATTCTATGCCTTGAGTCAGAAATCAGAAATATGAAATGCTACTAAAAATATTAGAAATGGCATACTTAATAATAGCTGCTTAAACTACAGAGTTGTAAGCCCTATGGCTATGGGTGGTGATGGGCTGGCAACTTTAATGAATGAGATACTCATGTACTTCTAGGGTTATGTGAGCTAATTTTAGGTCATGTGACCATAAACAAAAAAATTGACCTGTAATCTCAGTTATCTGGGAGGCAGGAGGATCATGAATTGAAGGCTAGCCTAGCTAGTTAGTGGCAATTAAGTAGTTAGTGACCTTATTGACAAAACAAAATGACTGGGGGTGTGGCTCAAGTGGTAGAAAATGTGCCTTGTATCCATGAGGCTCTAGGTTTGATTCCAAAGTATGGCCCAGCATATAATGGTTATTTTTTAATATTGTTGAGCTATTTGCTTGTTAATGAAACAGATATAATAATATTTTAAAAGAAACAATTTTTGAAAAATATCAAGGATATATTTTTTTCCTAAGGAGTAGGTAGATACAATATCGCTATGAACATGGGACACAGGAACTTAAAACAGCAGACCCTTGTGCTGTGGATTAAAGGGCCAAAGGTCCATAGCAAGTGTATGTGGTGTGGGAAAGGGGTCCTAACATATCATTCACTTCCCAGCATTCTCTACTGTCCAAATGAGAAGGATGGGTGAACTTAGGACATGCCAAGGATTGAGAAGGTGCCATGGTATGAACACTGGTCCTTCAGTAACCTGTCTTCATTCAACAGATGTGGATATTCTCCTCAAAAAGACAAATAATCTGCAAAGCCACACAACCCCCAAAGCAGAACCAGACTGAAATCTGTCTTTGACTCTAGAGCTAACTTTCTTAACCACAATGTTGTCCTGCTTAGAAGAAAATATCCAGTTGAGAGGGTAAGAAAGAACATACATACATGATTCTGTCAAGGCAGAAGGCATTACTTAAAACATTTGCAAACACCTGTGTCCTTAGCTGACACTTTCAGATCGGGCACACAGTGGATAACCCTTTTATCTTCACTGTACCCCTCCATCTCTCCTGCTTCTACCTTCCAACAGCCAGCACCTGCATGTCTTCTTCAAAGTACAGCCCAAGAGCAGTTATCAGAGTCTGGGCCTTAATTACTTGCCCCTCACTCTTAACATAAATGGAAGCATATGTGCAAGCCAGCTTCTTGGTCTAGAGTTGGGATGGTACATGGGGAGTATTCACATTTGAGAGTGCCCTGTGGGATTAGTGTGAAGCTGCTCCAGGAAGGACTTTTACTGAGGTCATACCCTTGATTTGTTTTCCCTTCTTCCTCTTTCTTTCCTAACTCCCTTATTTTGACATGCCAAAAGTAAGTGGCTGGCACACAAATTATCATCTTGAGACCACTTCTGGGAAGCCCATCATGTGCATCCTTTGCCTGACACATGAGCAAGGTTAAAGAAGAAATTTTAAGAAGTTCCTAGTACATGAAGGCAGCACCTAAAATGAAAATTTGGTGAGGCTGGAGCCAAAAAGACCAAAAGTTAGCCTTTACATGGCCATCTTTGTCAATTAAGGACAAGGATTAGCCATTTCTGACCTGAGGTTATTAATGTAACAAAGCAGACTAATGGTACTAATTTAACAAACTCAGGACCATGTCAAACAACAGAGGTTGGTGCTGAGGCCGAGCATGTTGAAGGAACAATGTTTGAATAGGTGAGTTACAGATTAGGGAACTAACAAGGACTGGGGAACTAATGCAAAGGACAGACAACACAGTGGCCAGGAGAAATTAGAATATGAAAAATACTCATGCAGAGGAACAGGAGGAAGAATCAGCCCTCCTTGTTTAGATGCCTACTAGAAGTTCAGATGAAGGACTGGGACATTGATAGTTTGTGTGTCTAGACTTCTGACATCTAAACAAAGTGAAGAACTGTCCTCACTAAGACAAGGCAAGGTCACCTTTACATGCTCTAAATGATTATTGCCATAATCAAATTAGTGATGCATGAAAAGGGGAGAAGACCAGTTTTATTAATGTTTCCTATTTTAAAATATGAATAAACCACTTTATATTCTGTGATTTGAACAGCATATATTATATTCATGTTCTGACATATCACACTGCACCATAAATAACTGTGTCAGCTAACACTGTAAGAGAATGTCTAAGGAGATAGTCATGTTAACTACCCTGGTTTGATAATTACATACTATCTACATGCATCAAATTATCATACTCCATAAATTTGTATAATTAAAATAACTTTTTAAACTATAAAAAATCTTAAAAGTAGCAATTGTAGATTGCTTTGAGAGAAGTAGCAAATTTTCCCCAAAGCCAGTCATTCCTAAGTAATATATATGTAATTCCTAAGTAATATATGTATGTATATGTAATATATACATATACATACGGATGTATATGTAAAATATAAATATGTAAAATATAAATATACATACATATATACATACATACATAATGCCAGTACTGGGGCTTGAATTCAGAGACTCACTCCCTCTTAGCTTTTTTGCTCAAGACTGGTGCTCTACCACTTCAGTCATGCCTCTACCTCTGGCTTTTTTAAATATGTATTTTTTTATTGTAAAGATACTGTACAGAGGAGTTACATTTACATGAGTGAGATAATGGGTACATTTCCTATGGAGCATTGTTACCCCCTCCTTTGTTTTTCCCCTATCATCCCTTTCCTCCCCACCTCTTTAACTCCTCCCTCTGCCCCAAAGTTGTAAAGTTCGTTTTCAACATACTGTCTTGTACATCGCATTGATACAATGGATCATCCTGTATCCTTATTTCAGCATTTTGTTATTTCCTTTCCCCTCCCCAAATTAGAAAAATGTATATACAAGATGCAGGGCACCAGAATCAAATACCATGACAACTGGGGTCATACTATGGTGGAAGAACCTACAAAGAAACAAAAAAAAATCACATAGTATGTACATTAAAAAGAACAACAAGAAAGATAAAATCTCGTGTCCCTATCTTGGGGTTCATTTCACTTAGCATCAGGTTATATGGTCATATGTACATAGCTTTTGACTTTTTCTGCTTGTTCTCGATTTATACGAGTTATTGCAAATAAGGGAAACCATGGGACCTATGTTTCTTTGAGTCTGGCTTGCTTCACTTAATATAATTTTTTCCAACTCTTTCCATTTCCTAACAAATGGGGCAATGTCATTCTTTCTGATGGAGGCATAGAATTCCATTGTATATATACCACATTTTCTTGATCTATTCATCTACTGAGGGGCATCTGGGTTGGTTCTATATCTTGCTATGGTAAATAAGGATGCCATAAACATAGCTGTGCTGGTAGCTTTAGTATGGCCTTGTTTGTAATCGTTTGGGTAAATGCCTGAAAGTAGGATTGCTGGGTCATAGGGGAGCTCTATGTGGAGTCTTTTGAGGAACCTCCATACTACTTTCCAAAGTAGTTGAACAAGTTTACACTCCCACCAACAATGCAGTAGGGTTCCCTTTTGGCCACATCCCCTCCAGCATCTGTTGTTATTAGATTTCTTGATTAGAGCCATTCTAACTGGGGTGAGGTGGTATCTCAAGGTTGTTTTGATTTGCATTTCTTTTATGGCCAGAGAAGTTGAGCATTTCTTCATGTGTCTATTGGCCATTCTTATTTCCTCTTCAGTGAAGTCTCTCTTTAAGTCTTTAGCCCACTTATTTACCGGGTGGTTGTTTCTTTGAGGATTTGTTGTTGGGAGATTTAATTTGTTGAGTTCTAAGTATATTTTAGATATGAGATCCTTGTCTGTTATATGGCTAGTGAAGATCTTCTCCCAATCCGTGGGCTTTCTATTGATCTTGCTAGCTATATCCTTTGCCAAGCAGAAGCTCTGCAGCTTCATGCAATCCCATTTGTCCAACCTTTCTTTGATTTGTTGTGTTTCTGGGTCTTTATTAAGAAAATTTAAGCCTCTGCCAAGGATCCCTAGAGTTTTCCCTACTCCTTCCTGTAATATAGTCAGGGTATCTGCTTTGGCTTTGAGGTCTTTAATCCATTGGGAGTTGATTCTGGTGAGGATGATATAGGGGGATCTAGCTTTAGTTTTCTACAGGTGTTTAACCAATTTTGGCAGCACCATTTACTGAAGAGGCTGTCTTTCTTCCATTGTTTGTTTTTAGCTCCCTTATTGAAGATTAGGTGGCTACAGGTCTGTGGGTTCATTTCTGGGTCTTCAGTTCTATTTCATTGGTCCTCATTTCTGTCCTTGTGTACTTCTGGTTTTTTGATGGTTAATTAGAGGTAAGAGTATTACAAAACTAGAGGTAAGGGTCTTACAAAACTTTCTGCCTGGGCTGGCTTTAAACCACAATCCTCAGATTTCACCTTTTGGAGTAGCTAGAATGAAAGCCATAAGCCTGGCTATGATGCATATTTTCAAAACCCTTGAGGAAAGACAAGGAACAGATTGCCCCCAACTGCCATGTAGGCAGATCCTCTATTGCTTTGTGAAAAGAACACAGAATCCCATGTCCTCTAGGAAAAGGGATCTGGGATGCAGAACAACAACTGAGGAACAATGTCTTTCCAACATTGGTGTATTTAATAAAACAGCCTCCCCTCCCCAACTGGAAGGCTCTAACGGTATCAACTATTGAGTCAAAATTATTATTGTCAATCAGATGTTCAGGTCAGGCTCTCTCAGAGATTCAAATATGATTGCTCTTAAAGCAGTTTCTTGAGCTAATCATAGACAGGCTAATGTAGGCCAGGTATCTGTACATCTCTCTGTGCTAGCTGATTTGGAAAGAAGAGGGCATGGGACTCTTGGGCTCTGGCCTGCTTCTCAAGCTTCATTGATAGAGTTAGGGGCAGAACGTATTTTCTAATAGCTTCATTTCTCACAGGATTGAGAAGACATTCTATTTGGAGTATATTAATCAGGGACTACCTTCCCAGTTCCCAAAGGACTTTGGCTGTGTCTTTGAGAGGTATACTTCCTTGAGCTCAAGGTTAACACACACACACACACACACATATATATATATACATACATACATATATATATATATATATATTGCTGTTCAGAGTGACAGATGGGAGGACATTTGGCTTTTGGGAGTTAATTTGAGTGAAGTGGCAAAAATCCCTTGTGTGGTCTGGGGCTGACAATGACTAGGAGCATAAACTCAGCAATCTCTAGATGTATGTGAGGTTTACAAAGAGATAGGTTATCAATTCAGGAATGAACACACACACACACACACACACACACACACACACACACACTACTTTCTCTAACTCCCCCCCCCCAATTCTCTACTTCCTTCTGCCAGAAATCTGCAAAAATGGGACAACAGAATATTCTAGAGAGGCGTCTACCATATGTTAACAGATGAACCATAAATGAGAGAGACATGTGCTATAAAGTACACTCTATGCTAACACTTTCCTGAATGTACTGTGGATTTCCTTTGATGTCGCACAGAGAATTCAGGGCTGGCAGATCCTTGGGACCATTCTCAAGCTTGACAACAGTTAAAAATTCCAATGACAAGTACTTTGGTATCTCTAAATTATAGCCTCTGACTGATTGTATTCTGGATCATTCCAAAGACCTTATTTGAAAAAAAATAAATTGGGAAACATTCATATGGAAGAGAAACATGTTCAGGCTTAGAACAGTATCTACAAAATGGCAGGTGCTTAGTAAATATAAATTAGAAACCCAGAAAAAAAGGCTACAATGCCACAGCAGATACACAACAAGGGTGTTTATTTCATTTTCTTGAGTCAAGGGCTGCTTTATCCTGCAATAGTAATTAAACTTAAATAAAATGAAATATGTGCCATTAAAATCTGTGATCTTAACTCAGGATTCTGAAATGTGAAAATCCACATACGCTGAGAAAATAAGAAGTTATGAAGGAAATGGCCACCAGTCCCTTAGGGAAGGGGACCTATGTATCTCTTGGTTCCTGTGAATGTGACGGAGACTCCTGTAAGTCACCATTTCATCACAAACAATGACCACTTGTCGTGAGAAATTACAGGCAGCAGTCTGTATGCATAGATTTTCCTATAGGACAATTGTACTATACCATGTGCCAGAAATTTTAAGGACATAAAAAGGGGAAATGTGACTAGAAAGTACTCAGGTTTGTGCTCTGAGCTTGTTCTCTCTGCTTGTGCCCATTAACAAGGAACTTAAAAATAATCTGGCCAATTTCCCAATTAGACACATCCACATGGATTTTTTTTTTCCTTGTGCAGGGGTTTGAACTTAGAGCCTTACTCTTTTTAGGAAGGTGTCTACCACTTCCAACACAACCTGGGCATTTTTGCTTTAGTTATTTATTGAATAGAATCTCATGTTTATGCTCTGACTGGCCAGGACTGAGGGAAATCCTGTTTAGGTATCCATGTGTCTAAGATAAGAGGGGTATATTCATTGTCAGCCTTTCATTGCTTGAGATTGAAGGTCTTGTGAATTTTTCACTTCAGCTAGCCTCAAATTGTCATTCTCCTGATCTCTGCTTTCCAAGTAGGTAAGATTACAGGCATGAGCCACTAAGCCTGGCCACAGGGCCTTCTGATATTAGCATTCTAGGAAAAGACCATCTCCTGGTGGCTCTTGCCCTGGGAAGCCAAGTGTCCCACACTGCCTTCTCCTTGAGGATACTGTCAGCTGCATGGAGCTGGGCTACCTTTCTCCCTCCTTACAGAAGAAGAAAACTCCTGGGATCTTTCTCTGAGTCTGAGGGAGGAGAGTAGAAACCCTACACATGAAGTTTCCTAACCAAGTGTTCAATTTTGCCATACAGAAGATGGCCTCTCTAACTTCTCAGTCTAGGTCTTAACATATTCCAGGCAGATAGGTGGTGCAATCTTCAAAGCTGAGCAACAGGAAGCATGCTGAAATGAGAAACCCCAGTCAGTTCTCCCAAGCATCCATCCTCCAGCTTCTGCCTGGCACAGGTGAGGGAAACTGATCATGATCTGAGGCCCTGTTTGGACCACAGAACAAATGCAGAGTAAACAATGACCAGACACATGCTACTTTTCCACTTGCTTTGCTTAAGAAAGTCTACCTTGACCATCTCCACTGATCTTTTAGAAACTGTGATACAATGGAAATGTGTTTGGAATAGGGTGGTAAAACATGTGGAGATGAATACCAACACACTCATTGCATCCCAAATCAGAAGAAGCAAGCATCCTAGATACATAGCCTCAGAGGGAAACAAAGCAAGCAAATCTCCCTATGAAGACTAAGTGCAAAGAATATCAATCTAAAAAGCCTTAGGACAAGGTTTTATGACCTCCAAGTGGAACCAATATGCAAGTGTTTCTATAATTGAGTTCATGTTCTGTAAGTTCACTGGGCTGGTAGTGTGGTGCACAGACCTCTGTCTTCACATTCTTAACTCACAGCAACTGACCAGTTGAAGGGGCTGTGATAAACTCTAAGTTGCATTTCTTACTATCTGGTGATATGGATGTTATTGTGTATCCAGCTAGACTGAGTTCTCCAGAGGGTTTTGGGTCCACCAAATCTGTGAGTTTGAGGATGATAGCTGAGACATGTACCCCCTCTGATTTCTTCCTTCACTAAGTTAGGAAAGGGGTGTTTTGCTTTGGAAGTTGTTCTTGTTGTTCTCCTTGTTGTTGTGATTAATATTATTCAGAAGCACTGACTCTGATGTAAGAAGAACCCATCAGACTTGGTGAAAGGAGTGGTATGTACAGAAACAATGAACTGGGGAGGGAAATGAAGAGAGAACTCAGGTGGTGAGAAAGCAGAGCCATACCGTGCACTTAGAAGGAAACAAAGATTCCCAATGGCACTGGGGCCTCCAGTTGCTGAGTCCCTCATTATCCCATTACAGGGCATTAACTCAATTTAAGAGGAATCTCTCCCAACATCGCCTGTATCCTGCTCACTTGGCTCTAAAAGAGATGCCAAAGAAACATTACAAGGAAATGTTTCAATGCTCCACACTAACAGGTCTTGCAGATTCTCTTGTGAACACATTAATTTTATCTGCATTTTACAGATAAGAAACTGAGATTTATGTATTAGAATATATGTGTTCAAAAAATTGGAACCCAACTCAATACTATACTCAAATGATGCCATTTTCAGCATCTCTCACTACCACTCAACAGGGTAAAACAGCATGATGACTTGATCATGCTTACCTCTCAGCCCTTGGGATCAACGGCCTGAAGCCCTTCAGTTTCTAGGCTTCCTATGTGATACCACATCTTTACTGATTCTGGACAATGTGTGGTCCCTTGGTAGATAGTAAGTCGAATCTAAGTTTTCCTTTAGGTACTACAGAGACCTCACCTCATTCTTTTTTTTTTTCCCCTTGGATAGTTCTGTTCCCCATGATGAGCCACTGGATGACAAAATATGCAAAAGTAAAGCCAATACTAACCATTTCCAGGAAGTGGCAGTCAGTACTGTGGATGGAGTCAGGCAAAGGGAGAGGAAGAAACACAAGAACCATAAAAATATGTTCTTAAAAGGGAGCTTGTGGGTGGACTCTCAGGCCATCATCCCTAAATAAGGAAGGGATTGAGGTCTTGAGCCCACGCCATCAATAGAATAACAGTATTCTTTTCCTAATTCATCTCACTAGGATACAGTCTTCTGGAAATTCTGGAAACTTCCATTTGTTTTTCAAAAACTTACATTCAATCAAATTCACTACTTTGAGCGGATTTGGCTTTTTTGATAAAGGCATTCATTCATTCAACTCCCTTCACTAGGAAGATGGCAAAACACTTCCCTTGTCCTCCAAATTCTCTGGTAGTCAATTCCCAGCCCTTGGCAAATGGCAATCCATGCTTCTTCTGTTCTTATAATTTAGGAATCTAATTTATTATGCTAATGATTATTTTTATTATTTTATTTTTTTTACTGTGAAAATACCATACAGAGGGGTTAAAATTACCTGGGCAAGGTAATGAGTACATTTCTTACCGAGCATTGTTGCCTCCTCCTTTGTTTCCTCTTCCCATCCCTGCCCCCCCCCCGCCCAAGTTGTAAAGTTTGTTTTTGACATAACAACTTGTACATCTCATTGTTACAATGGGTCCACCTGTATCCCTATTTAAACGTGTTTTTTTTTGCCCTTCCCCTCCACAAATTATACCAACATCAAATACAGTGAGAGCAGGGGTCATATTGTGGGGGAGGGACATACAAAGCAACAAAGAAATGGAAAAAAAAAAAAACTATATTAAGTGAAGTAAGCCAGGCCCAAAGAAACATAGGTCCCATGGTTTCCCTTATTTGCAAACACTAGTATATGTCTGAGACAAGTTGATGTTAGGCGAAATGAACCCCAAGATAAGGACTCAAATGTTTTTTCTTTCTAGTGATTATTTTAAGACCTTAAAAAAATGCTTGTTTCCCTAATTAGTGATTTGCCTAGAGGGGAGACTCTCCTTCCTTGGGTCAACAAAGACATGCTCAGCCTAAGGACACAGGTGGGCAGTGAACTGGAACAATGCCCTGGATAGGGCACTGACCCCCACCACCTGCCCACATGCCCTCACAACAGCTGTCCTCAACACACCTACCCCACAGCCCTCTAGGCAACAATGTTCACAGATGGCATCACCCAAGGGCAACCCCCACAGTGGAAGGCACCAGGGGTAAGGAACAACAGAAGGAAAAACAATGATTATTTGTTTCAGATACATGGAAGAGGTTCTTTGTTTCATGACGGTGCTCTCTCTCTCTCGTAGGGAGAACTCTTTTTTGTGGAAAGGTAGCTTGAGCAGGTGTTTTATGAGTGGTGGAATCTGATGGTTTGATTCTTCAGTGGGCCCTAGAATAGCTTGTGAGGCCAGCATAGCTGGGGCATTTCTCATCACAGTCATCTTTAAAACTGTGAATGCATGTTTGAGTAAATATATTAGGCATGGATGTCCAGTAAAGTTATACATGCATTTCATAAGTAACCCTCAAAGAGTTAAGAAGGAATACAGCTTCCACACACCCTGTCCTGGCTCAGATACAAGCAGAATACTCTGTCTCCTGAGGGTCTTGGCATGTGTATTTTCATGCATATGAAGCACTTAGGAATAAACACAGCCTCCTTTCTTTTCACACAAATGGTAGCTGATTAAGCACAGTGGTCTGCATGCTGCTGTTTTTCCTCTACATATCTTGGAAATCTCCAAGAAAGGCTATAATGCAGCTGTGTCATCTTCTTCTGCCTGGGTAGAAGGATGACTCATTTAAGCCCTGATAGTGGACAGATATCTCCCTTTCTGTTCATCATTTGCTCTGCAAACTGGGCTCTCCAGTACCCTGTGCATAATTCTTTCTGTACCTGGACAAGAATATATGCAGGACAAATTCCTGGCAGGGGAACTGATGGAGATATGTGATATGCATTTTAAATTTCATAGAAATAAAATCCAAGTTGAGTATTCCGTATCCAATATGCTTGAGACCCAAAGTAGTTAAAACTTTGGATTTTCTTCACTTTTGGAATATTTGCATATATATAATGAGGTATCTTGGGGCCAGGGCCCAAGTGTAAGCACAAAACTGATTTATGTTTTATCAAACCTTATACACATTGCTTGAAGGTAATTTTAAACAGTATTTTCTTAGGTGTAGAATTTTCTACTAGTGGCATGTCAAAGCTTAAAAAGTTTCTGACTTTGAAGCACTTTTGGATTAGGGCCATTCCACCTGTGCCATCCAAAGGACTAATCCCAATACTCTTATACCTGTCAGCAACATGACAGGATGGCTGGGATTGTTGCCAGCATAATGAAGTATGGACCTCACTGACCTTGGCTACCTATACAGGAAACAGACTCAGAGTAGCTTTCTTTTGCATTTTCTTTTATAACTGATGAGACTATCTTTCAGGATGATTTTCTAAAAATCCTATTCAAACACACATAACAAAAATTCATCTGAGCTGGTGCTGGGGTGGCTCATGCCTATAACCCTAGCTACATAGGAGGCTCAGATCTGATGATCATGGATCAAAAACAGAAAATTCCATGAGACTCTTATCTCCAAGAAACTTCTCAGAAAAAGCCAGAAGTGGAGCTGTGGCTTAAGTGGTAGAATGCTAGACTTGAGCAAAAGAAGCTCAGGGACAGTGTCCAGGCCCCGACTTCAAGCCCAATGACTCAAAAAAATAAAATAAAATCATCTAACCAGCACTTTTTTTCCCCTTTTCTTTCTCCCTCTTCCCTTTCCCCTTTCCCTTTCTTTTCCTTTCTTTTCTATGACTAGACTTAGGGCCTTGCACTTGAAATCAGGAGCTATACTGGTCAAGAAATGCCTTCACCCTTCTTTTTACATTGACTATTTTCAAAGCAGGGTCTTGCTTTATGCCTACGCTTTCTGTGGCTATGAGTCTTCTACTTGTGCTTTCCTGTGTCACTCAAGCAGAACCATTGTTTCCTCTGTACCTGGGATAGCAGGTGTGTGCTACCAGGCCCAGCCATTGGTTGAGATGGATTCCTACAAACTTATTTTTGCCTGGAATGGTCTCACAATGTGATTCCTAGATCTCTGCCTTCCAATGCTACAGAATCAGGCCTTAACCAGCATTCTTAAATATACAATTCAGTGTAAACATATTCACACTGTTTGTACAACTACTATCCAGAAACTTTTCATCTTGGAAAACTGAAATTCTGTACCCACAGAATAAGAATTCCTGCTTCTTTCTCCCTTCAGCCCTGGTCAATAATTCTACTTTCAGTCAGTATGAATTTGACTACTCTAGAAACCACATATAATTGAAGAGCTTCTGAGACTATACAGTATTTGCCTTTTTGTAGCTATTTCTTTCACTCTCAAAGTTATGTGCTAAGCATGTTCCAGAAATTCTTTTTTTCAGGCTGAATAATATTCCTTGTATGGATATACTATATTTAGTTTCTCTTCTACCTGTTGGCTATTGTGAATAAAAGGCACCATAAACATAAGTAGTCAATATTTCTTCAAGACCTTGCTTTTAATTCTTTGGATGCATAATAAAAATTGGAATTGGTGGGCTGGGAAGGTGGCTCAGTGGTAGAGCGCTTGCCTTGCATGCCTGAGGCCCTGGGTTCGATTCCTCAGCACCACATAAGCAAAAAGAAAAAAGCCAGAAGTGGTGCTGGCTCAAGTGGTAGAGTGCTATCCTTGAGCTGAAGAGCTAAGGGACAGAGCCCAAGCCCAGAGTTCAGGCCCCATGACCGGACCCCCCCCCAAAAAAAATTGGAATTGGTACCTTTAATACTTTCATGGTAATGCTGTTCTGTTGCCATCAAAACCTTAAATATTCACCAGGCCTTGGTTTCTAGGAATATTCAAGCCAATAGAAAAATATGGCCTTATCTCCCTCTGATAATCTGAGACTTCATCTAAAATTAAGCCATACAATAGCTATTTGCATGTGATCATATAAAATGACCCTTATCAAAATGAACCCTAAGAAATGGAAACAAAAAGTTTGTTTTTGTTTTGTTTGTTTTTTGTCGTCAAGGGGCCTGTTCCTCAGCTCTTCAGCTTAAGGCGAGCACTCTACCCCTTGAACCACAGCACCACTTCCTGTTTTCTGGTCGTTTATTGGAGATAAGAGTCTCATAAACTTTCCTGCCTGGCTGGCTTTGAATTGCAATCCTCAGATCTCAGCCTCCTGAGTAGCTAGGATTACAGGCGTGAGCCACCATTGTCTGGCTAACAAGAAGTTTTTGTATTTTATTTTTTGTGATTATTTTTTGGTTATGTTTTTTTGTTTTTCCTCTTTTGTCACTGTTTTTGAATTCTGTACTTTTTGTCCTGTATGTAAGTTTATCTGTTTTGGAGAGGGTAAGGGGAAGCAGAACAAAGGGTGGGACAAAGGGTGAACTAATTCAGGGTGAACTAATCCACTAGACACTGTTGAAAATGAACTATACAACTTGTGGGGGAGGGGTTTCGGGAGGAAAAAAACTGGGAGAAAACAGAAGAGGTGACATTTTTCAAAAAGAAATGTACTCATTACCTACGTCATGTAACTGTATATCACCCTTCTGTATATCACCTTTAAAATAAAAATAAATTAAAAAGGAAACATAAAAGCCATTCCCAAGTTTAAAAGAAAGAAGCCATAAATCAATCAGCCTTACCACTGCAGGCCCAACCAAACTAGCCCCAACGTTTGTTGGAGCTCTGCCCCAAAGCTCCAGATGAAGTGGCCACTGGGGGCATTTAAGCTAAGCCTCCTAGGTGTATTGACCTGCTAGTGTCTCTCCTGCTTTGAGCCGCAGGTGTCCACAGAGAAGGATGAAGCTCCTTTAGACATTTGGAACATCATTTAACCTCAGGGAAGGAAAACAGCTGGTACAGCTGATAAAAAAAAATGCCACCTAAAGTTCTTGCCAACTCTTCTGAATTCTAAATACAAGTTTGGTTAAGGGAGAGACACAGAAGAACCTCACAAGCCACTGGAATGTGAAAGTTAAATTCTGTGTCCAGTGTCTTCCACTGGCTATGGCCTACATTTATTTTCCATTTGTTCTAATTGTAAAGAACTTCTCTTTGGGTCCCTTTTCTCACTGTTTTGGAAAGCTTAGCTCAGCCAAAAATCTGCCAAATAACTATTGTTTGGTAAATGTCAGTGACCAAGTCCAGCTTCTTTCTGGAGTCCATGATCAGGGGAGATAGTTTGATCAATGAGAAAGAAGTGATCACTGCCCCTATTTTGTGTGGCTTTGTCAGTCATTAATTAGAAGAAACAGGCAAATCATTAGTAGGTTACTTATTCTCTGCAGTGGAGACTGAGAGTATATTGACAAGTGAGCTCAGCCAGAGGGCTCGGTTGGCTGCACTATCACTGAGTGGCAAGCCCACAGCAAGGCCGTGGAGCATTTCTATGGCTCAGCAGCCTTCCCATCTGCTAAACTGGCCTTCACATGGGATCAGAAACCCTGCAATTGAAGGTCATGGCTAACCCTTAACTGTTTGAGGACATCCTCAAACGCTACCTCTAAGTCCTTCTTGAAATCTCTTTAAGATTCCACGAAGTCAGGGGGTGGAGAAATAGCTCAATAGTTCTCACTGTCTGGATAGTCATTTAAGCTATGTCTCTTATCCTCAAAGAAGCAGAACAATCACCTAATGAAAAATGAATGGGAGATATCCCAAGCTTACGCCCTTCCTCCATCATTGTTCATTTATTCATACAGCATTCAATAAGTACCTGCATTATGTCTGTCCATTGTTAGACATTGGGAGTACAGAATTTACTATACAGTGTAGAGAAATCAGTGACTTAGTTACATAGGTGTACCCCTGGAAGAAAATGACTGTTCTTGGCCTACTTGTCCTAATTATAGACACCCAGGCCTCCTGTTACCAAGAAACCACAAATTTCTGCCAAATCACAAGGCCACCCCGATCATACTGTCTTAACATACTACAGTCCAAAAGAGGTGGCAAAAGACAAATATGACTATAACTCTGTTAAGGGCTCAAATGTCTTTGAACTTCTGTAGCCAGGATCTTTAGCACCTTATATGCATTTCTTAGTTTTGTAACCACCCTAGTAAGTATGTGCTACAATGGTTCCTTTCCCAGACAGAACTGAATCTCATTGAGTCTGAGGAGTTTGTCCAAGTCCCCAGAGTGAGGATGTATTGAGGCCCAAAGCCCCTTAGAATTTTCCTTCATAGTCATCTTAACTCAAGTGTCATTGGGGCTGTCAGGTGTGCCAACCAAGTACTCAAAAGCAGACATTGTCTTCATTCATGTGTCAAGACTCTCTACCTAAGGAATCCATTCTCTCATCCTAGAGACATTGAAACTGATCAGAAATGATGGGGATCATTGCCCATAGATGTGACCATAGCAAACGGAAGATGTTAACAAGTAATGAACCTATGAACCTGCTGGTCTGCAGACACTCCTAATAACGGTGCTGAGACAAGTGAATGCAGGCAAGGAAGCTATGGAAGCAGACGGGTCACTGACAGAAGCCTAAGATGGCCTGTAATATGTCTGCATTATCCCCAGAACCCTGCTATAGGCTAAAGAGTGGTTTTCCAAAGTAGGGGAAAAGAGATTTTTGTAGACAGGTCATGGATAGTACTTTGCTTCCTAAGGAGACTTGGAGCTGACCAGAAAGGCCATGGGGTCACTAACTCCATCCACAAAAGTTCACAGATGCTGGAAAGTGGCTATGCCAGAGGTTGGGTTGTTTGTGCATATGAACTCAAGACAACTCTTGGTCAAAGTACTATTGGTTGGCAGTTTCTTGGCATATACACTATTGAAGACCCCTAGCTGATACCTGAAACCACTGAGCTCTATGACAACTATACATATTTTCTTATGACAACTATATATATATTTTCCTACATGCATATCTGTAATAAAGCTTAACTTATAAGTGAAGCACAGTAAGATATTAACACTAACCAGTAATAAAATAGAATATAATATAGAGTACTATAATAATGATGATTGGAATGTCTCCCTCTCTCTCAAAACATTATATGCTCACTTTTTCACTTTAAAGAAGCACTTCACCCTGAATTACCAGCATCACTACTCTTATGCTTTCGGGATCATTTATTCAGTAAACTTAAGCACTGCATAAATACAAGCACTGTGGCTACTGACTAATAGGAGGGTAGTTTATACCACATGGATATTATGGACAAAAGCATGATTCATATCCCAGATAAGTCGGAGTAGAACAGTACAAGATTTCATTGCTATTCAAACGGAGTGCAATTTAAAACTAAGGACTGTTTATTTCTGGAATTTTCCATTCGGTCATGGATAATTGAAACAATGGAATGCAAAATTGCAGATGAGAGGATTACTGTAAGGTGAATGAACCATTCAGGGTTTGGATGGCCTAGGGAGCTTGAGGTTATTTATTAGACACAGAAGGATATGTGTGGTTCTTTTGGTACATCAAAGCTCTAGGGTGAGTCACTACCTGAGTTTGGACCTGGGTCCTAACTCCTGTGATAGAAATGTCTGTTCTTATCCCAGCAGGGGCTGAGAGACACTGCTGGCCACAAGGGGCACAGTGGTTACCTACTGGGGCACACATTCTGAGTCAGACTAGTCAAGCTACAATGGATTCTGGGGCTGTAGTTCTTTTGTTCTCTCATTTCAAAACATCTTTCAGGTTAAGGTTCAGATCTCCTCCCTCAACCCCACAAGAAGAGGATGCAACTGAGGTTCAAGGATATTTTCCGTATCAAATAAAAAGAAGAAAAGGGGGAAAAAACTACTATATAAAGGATCATGCTGAGAAGAACAGCAGCAGCAAAGCATTTTGTAGCTGATTTACAGACCTGAATCATGTCAGAAGGCCACTTCAGAAATAGAAATGGAGCCTTGAAGAGGCATCAGTTTTTCTGGAAATCAATAAGGCCCAGAGCTTGCACTTCATGTCTCCCAGGGGAGAGGGAGGACATTTATCAATTTCAGGAAGGCTGGGACAGGACTCGAGCAAGGATACAAGGTGACTCCCTGGTGCCTGACTCTGATGGGCAATCTCTGGATTCAGATCACTAAATGAAATCCCTAGAAATAATCAAGATGACAGATGGCAGTGAACAAGAATGATTGAGGACTCTTGGCTGGTAACATGGAGGAGACTCCTGAAGGCCTCTAAGAGAGGAAATTGATATCCTGGGATCTGGGCATTCTATTTCTCTATGGTGTTTGTCATCCCTCGGCACGGGCTTCCTACCCCTTGTGAAAATGACAACCAGGTTCTTTCATTCACTGTCAATAGCTATAAAACCCAATGTTAGAAACCCTTACACCTTTTTTCATCAAGGATAAGTGATTTTAGACTACCCAGAGTATACATAATACAGAAGAAACTTATGGAGCCATGCCTTGGCTTTCAATAGGACTGCATCCCGATAAACCCAGCTAAGCTGAAATTATCTTCAATTGAATGCCATTGGATACACATAACACAGCAATATCCCTCTCTTGAGCAATGTTCTTTAAGAGTTTACATTGCTCTCTCCAAGAATACGTTTTATACTTCTATGTATTTTGGGTTCTTACATTTTTTAGGTAAGTGTTACAAGCTTTTTCTCCCACTGTGTGACTTGCATTCTGTCTGTCTGTCTGTCTCTCTTCTGTGGTACTATGGTTTGAATCGAGAGTTTCATGCTTGTGAAGCAGGCATTCTGTCACTGAAGCCATTCTCCCACCACCCCTTTTTGTCTTAGTTATTAATCAGATGAGTTATCAACCTCTTTGTCCAGGGCTAGGCTGAGACTGTGAATGTTCTACCCACACCATCAAGTAGCTGGAATTACTGGAGTGTGCCCTACCTAAGTTCTATATTCTTCTAATAGTGTCTTACAAAGAATAATTTTAAATAGTAATAATTTTGGCTCTTGTGATTAAACCCAGGAGCTTGCACAAGCTAGGAATGTGCTCTACCACTGAGCTATGTTTCCTGTAAAAAAAAACAAAACCTGAATTTAATAGAGTACAACTCGTTAATTACCCAAGGCCACCTAGATTTTCTCCTAGGTACTTTATACTTTTGCATTTTATATTTAGGCTTATATTTTATATTGCTCAGCAGGAAAATATATAGTCATTTGCAAACTAAGTAAGACCACCAGGACTCCTCTTACCTCTGCCTTTAATCAAGTTCTTTTACTTGAGGCAAACTTTAACTATTTTTTTTTACCAGTAACATTTGGATTAATATCAATTTCTCATTGAGGTGAACCTCTGGGTGCATAGAAATAACCAGCTGCAAGACCAGCAAAAAAGAGGCTGGGGGGGGGGTGTGGATCACTGAGGTATGACAGGGCTGTGAGTGACCTGGATGAGGGGACTGAACTGGAATCTTCTCAAATAATTTGCCAACTTTCCTTACTACTTACCTAACAGTCCTTCCCCTGTTCTGGCTGAGCCTGCCATTTGACCCACATCTCCAGTCTGGCATTTTTGCTGGCTAACTGACCATGGAATCTCAAAGACTGTTTTTCCTAGGCTGGCTTTGATCCACAATCCTTCAGATCTCAATCTGATTATGAGTAGCTAGGGTCATACGTGTGAGCTATTGGTGCCCTACTGGGTCCCACTACATTTTTGCCCAGGGTGGCCTCAAACCATGATTTTTTCCCCTAATCTCCACTTCCTGAGTAGCTGGGAGTATAGGTGTGTGCCACATCTCTAGCCTTGAAGTTTCCTTTGTATAGACCTTACATGGCTAAAGTCAATTTTAGTTACTTTATCACAGCTTTACTGTTATTATCTAAATAAAAGGATTCAGTGAGCCTGATAACTACTCATGGACAATTACATAGGGATGCACTGGTTTTTATATATTTCTCCTGTCATTGACCCTTGACACTTTTTTAGATAAGTATTTTCTCATGTACTTTTAAGGTAGAAAATGATCATTTCTACAACTAAAAGTTTTCCTGTTTACAATACCTATGCATTTGGCCATTTAGAATGCTAAAGAAAATGGGCTTGAGTGTGATTTTAATTGGCGTATGTGTTTCTTTTCACCTCTATTGTTGACTTGATTGTGTTTTGACACTGGGGGATACTGAATTCATAGAGGCAGAAAATGCAATGGTGTTTACCAGAGCCTAGGTAAGCAGGATGGATGGGGAGATGTTGGTCAAAGGTATGCAGTTTAGTTAGGGGTGAAGTTCTGCAGTCCTATTGTATATCTTAGCAACTATAGTTAATTTCAGTATACTATAGTCAGCAATGTAATAAATAGCATGCTTGAAAATTGCTGAGACAATTTTCTGGAAGTCGATTGTAAACATTCTCACCAAAAAACCAAATTCTCTATAGATATGTTAATTAACTTGATTTAATATAGCTAAATATTTCACTACATATTTCAAAGTAACCCACAAGTAAAGAAAACACATTATACACAATGAAGAAAAAGTAAAGATGTTCCTATGAACGTTTTTTCCCATAGTGGTGGGTTTTTGTTGTTGTTTTTTTTGTCTTGTTTTGTGTTCTGTAGATAGCTACTTCTAGGATGCATGCTCTTGGTAGATTCTAGTATTAATCATTTGAAATCACTGAGATAAACTTCTGCCTGCTCACAAGAGATGAGTTTTTCCTATGTGCTACAAAAGTAGTATTTTCAGTAATTTTCTTTTTCTGGTGCTCTGACAGATTTTAAATCTGGGCTATGGCATTGTCTATGGTAGGGAATAAAAGATGTCCTCTACTATTTTCTGATGCCTGGCACAGGAGGCTCCCTGTACGTGGGGACCTTTTTGATAACCTGAAACCATGTAGCATGGGCTCTGTTCTGCTCTTTGCCCTGTTTCAAGTCTGGAGCCCTGGAGATCATACTAGGAATTTCAGAGGTAGTGGACACCAAATCCACCCTGGCTTCAAACAAAAAGCTAGAGTCAAACTGCCACTGTGGCTGACAGGTCTTATAAAGCAAGCTCCCTCGTGGGCCTCTGTTGAGTAAGACAAGGAGAAAATCTCTTCAGACAGTTTAATTAAGTTGACTGACTTTCACTGTTCTGGAAGATAAACCAAACCATTTTTTCTATTAGCAAAAATGACAATTCAGCATCCAGATTGCTGAATTAATAAAAGTTCATTAGAAAATCCATCTTTTAATTAGAAGTCCCTGCAGAACAAACCACAGAATTAAGGACTGATGCAATCTAAAGGGTGGTGAGATCATAAGCGCAAAAGCATGCTTCAGACCAATCGCTCCACCCACCTCAGAGCGAATTGACATGAGCTGGTTGTCAGCACCTGCAAGGATACTGGATCTTCCATGATAAGTAACAGTACTTCCCTCAGAGAGTCTGGCAGGAACTCCAGAGGCCATCCTAAAACGTGATGAGAAGGTCTCTAGAGTTCAGGTCTCAAGGTCAGCCACAAGGACCCAGTTCATGGTTCCTGGGCTTCCTGATTCACCAATGAGTGGTTCACATTGTGATCTTAGAAATGGTAGACAGCAGTAATGTTTCATGGCATAGACTGTGTGGTACATACAGAGAAAGTCAGAGAGAGGACCGAATACACATTCAGAAAGTGCTTCCAGAAAGTCAGCTTTCATTGCTCTCCATATTACTACTATTGCTGCTGCTGCTTCTGCTGCCCCTACAAATATTTGTGTTACTACTACTACTACTGTTACTACTGTTATTACTGCTACTAATAGCAACAATACTACTAGTACCACTGCTGCTGCTGCTGTTACTATTACTGTTATTATTAGTAATACTAGTAGTATTACTGCTGTTACTAATACTGTTACTGCTACTAATATGATTGCTATTGCTGCTATTGCGGTTACTGTATTGCTACTTCTACTGCTGCTATTACTATTATTACTACTACTATTACTATTATTACTGTCTCTTTGGCAGAAGAAACTATGGTAGATTATGTATTAAAATCTAGAATTCTAAGTATTGCCAATTCCATAGCCTGAGCCTCAGGTAGGTCAGTCTTCCCGCCTGCCTACCTGCCTTCCTTCCTTCTTTCCTTCCTTCCTCTCTACTTCCTTCCTGTCTCTCTTTCTTTTATCTCTCTCCTCTCTGTCTCTTTTCTTTCTCTCTTCTCTCTGATGTCCATTCTTCCTTCATTTTCCTTTCTTCATCTTTCTTTTTCTCCTTCATTCTCTTCTCTCCCTCCTTCCCTCCCCTCTTTCCTTCCTTCTTTCTTCTCTTCCTCCCTCTTTCCTCCCTCCTTCCTTCCCACCTTTCCTCCTCCCTGCCTCCCCCTCCCTCCCTCCCTTCCTTCCTTCTTTTATCTCTCTCCTCTCTCTTTTCTTTCTCTTCTCTCCATTCTTTTCCTTTCTTTCTCTTTCTCCTTCATTCCTTTCTCTCACTCCCTCTCTCCCTTATTTTTTCTTTCCCTGTACACTATAAGTAAGTCTAGTTTGTTGTCCAGAAGAAGCCAATGTTTTAGAATCCTGAATGGGTGTACAGACATGTTTCATATTCTGCTGAGCATGTAACTATGAAAAATATCTAGTAGACCTTCTCTATCTGCCATTTTGCTTTCTTAACTTCCAGTTACTTGTGGTTAAATATGGTCTGAACACATAAACTGGAAAACTTATGGAATAAATAATTCCTAATTTTTAAATGACATACTATACTGCTCTGCTCAGGGCCTGAATCATCCCTTTGTCTAGAGTATCCATGTTGTATGTGCTTCCCTGCCCATTAGTCACTTAGTAGCTGTGTTGATCAGATCCTCTGTTTCAGATGCAGATTAGAGTGAGCTCCTGGATAGAGAAGAGTTACACATGGGCTTCTGGCTTGGTTTCTTTCTCCACAAATATTAAACCTTACTATTTAGCCACACTTGCCAGTAAAGCCATGTCCCACTATCACAAAGTGAATCCAGTTTTTCTGGAATGTAAAGGTAGTCATTCATAGACCAAATGTGTAGCAACTGTAAATATATCTTGAGTTTTAAAGTCTCTCATTAGACTCATAGAGACAATCACCCGTAAAGTTATTATGTACTCAACATAGAGAGCCATGGCAGGTGACACAGGCCATTCAGTGTATTTTGAGTAGTGGATATATTTAAGAATATTGTGAAACCTACTCTCCATCTCTACTGGAAAAGCATATGTGCACTAATTCAGACTATTCACTAAGTTCCAGTAAATCTTTCCAGGTATCTGCAGACCCCAAATTGAGAAATACTGCAGGAATTAAACAAAAAAGGAAATTAAATATTTGCAAAATTGACTAACTTTAAAATTCCAAGAGAACTAGAATTCAATGGCTTTTGTAAAACAATCTTTCTGTTGTGTAGAGATTTGCAGTTTTTATTTTTGTATTTTTGATTTTGAATTGCTGCTGTTTTCAAAGGATCAGGTTGAAATGTGGGTATAGGAAGATAAACTGGCCGCATTCATCTAGTTACAAAGGTGTTTTTTTTTTTTTCACTCATGGTGCTTGAACTTGGGGCCTGGGCACTGTCCCTGAGCTCTTTTGCTCAAGGCTAGCACTCTACCACTTTGAGCTACAGTGCCACTTCAGTTTTTGAGTAGTTAATTAGAGATAAGAGTCTCACGGGGACTTTTCTGTCCAGGCTGGCTTCCAACCACGATCCTCAGATCTCACCCGCCTGAGTAGCTAAGATCACAGGTGGTGTGAGCCACTGGTGCCAAGCAAGATTTTTTTAGCTTTAAAAAATATCAGTTGTTTATAGAGAATGCTAGAGTGGAAGACAGGGAAATGGAGGCTATAAAACATCATCTTTTCTGTACACTTATCTCCTCATCTCCACCTTTCCCTGACCAAGTGATGAGCTGGGGTTGCCGGGAGTCAGTCTGTCAGAGCCAAGTGTCAAATACACGTAATTGTGATGAACCCGTTGTGAAGTTGTTATGGTCCTGATATTGGCTACTGTGAAGGTATCTATGCAAACAAAAATAGCGACTTTCTCTTTCTCCTCCCCACTTAGCCATTATATCACGTCAGAACTGTCTCATTCCTAGAAATGTTCTTAAAAGTAGTGTGTGACAACCTAGTTTGCGGAACAAAAAGAGAAATGCATAAGCAATGAACCCTAAGGAAGCGACTGGTGCCACTGGCTTAATGGCATATCAATTAAAGCTGAACCCTGAGGCAATTTCTGCTACTGTTTCAGGAGCACTGTGAATCCAGGAATGTCCCATGGGCAAGGGCTGCACAGTGACATCACGTCAGATGGCTTCTTGCTAGATTGTCACAGGTAGCTTCAGTGTGAACACTCTTCTATGACTCTGCTTTTATTTCAAGTCCCCTCATACATCTTGACCCCAAGCCATCAGAACAGGCAAAGCTGACTCTAGAAATGCCCATGTGTTTGTTTCACGTTTTCCAAATCCTGACATCTACTCTACCACTCTCATTCTTTGCAGGCTACAGACTTCGTGCCTCAGTTCTCTGGAGTCTTCCTATCTCCCCTCCTAGGAGAAATCCATCCTCCAATACACTCCGCCATGTTTTCCAATATTACAGCGTGTATGTGTGTTTGTGTGTGTGTGTGTGTGTGTGCGTGCGCACGCACATGTGCTCATGTGCACATGTGTGTTTCATCTCTCCCAAATTCAACTCTGGCTCTTACATTGTTACAAGTGAGTGTGGACTTGAAATTAATGAGCTGATGAATATGTGCACAATCTACTTGGTCCCAATCCCATCCACATCGAAGGGAGTTAAGTAGGTCAAATCCTATGCCTTTTGTGACATCCTATCCCCTTTGTGACATTCTGTACTGTTCATAGGGATGTTGCTGTGTGAGTGTAAATATGTATGCATATATGCACAAAGGAAGAAGAAAAGCTTAGGGTACAAGTTAAATGCCATGAATCTAAGTGTTTATCTCAGGAATGATGGCATGATCCCTATTAAAAGGTCTTTGAAAGAAGAACCCTCTCTTCACACTTGAGCCTGGCCATCTACCCATTTACAAGCCTCTTCTTTCTCAGAGAAGGAAGGCCAGTTCTAAAATCCTACAAGAAGAGTCATTGAACTGAAAAGTCTGCTTAGGAATCCAAAGGATCTCCTTTTCTGTTGCCTAGACATTGCCAGCTACCTAGCTTGGGGGAAGCAGAGCCATCAGAAAATCCTACAGTAAAGGAAGACTGCGTGCATCATGTATGTAGGAAAGGAAGAGCATGTGTATCATGTATATAGGAAAGGAAGAGCATGTGTATTGACTTTTGTGGGAAGGGCTTTGGCTCCTAGTTTGAATCTACAGCTGACAGAACAGGTAAAGTTTGTCTGAGGCGGAGCTGTCAACATACTAAGGCACAGTCCTAAGACTATAGGAACAACTTGAAGTTGGCTGGCTTGTGTGCACTTCTATGTGGGAAGAAACCCTCAATACAGAGATGAGTATTAGCATGGGAATGATTTCAGGTTTGAAGAGCTGAGGTGAACATGGTGATATACTTGGACAGCTGGGAAAACATCTATTTGGCTTATTAATATATGTCAAATAGGGGATAGTCTCCTTTATCAGTATAGGCAAATTGAGACTTTCTAGTGTTTTATTTGTTTTTCCTAGTGTTTTTAATAATGCAAAGAGACTTTGGGCTGAGTAGACAGCAGATGTCATGGCAAACTAGAAAAAGAGGTGTTCAGTACATTTTCTCTCTCTCTCTGTTCTAGTTGGTGAACCAAGGTAGACTCACAAATCCACAACTACATATAGCTAGACTGGACCTCAGGTCCTGTAATCTCCAGATGTAGGCACCATGCAACACTGACACTGGTCCTCTTGGCAGTGAAGGGCTCCCTGCTTGGTGCTGTGAGCAGGCTGTCGTTGAGCTAGCACTGCAGGTTAGCCAAGGCAGCTGGAGTCTCCAAGCTGGGGACATGTTGTTCTCTGAAGAGCTTCTCAGCACTGAGTAAAACATTATCTCCAAGGCCACATGGTGAGAAAAATCCAGATTATTTCAATTTTCATCCAAGCTCCTCACTGCTGCTGCCAACTCCACTTCTTCTTCAACTCCCAGCTCCTTTGAGAGTGCATGCTATTCAGTTCCTATGGCAACCTTCCTCGTCCTCCATGTCTCCTGCCTTTCAGGGATACATCCTCATACATTTTGTAATAATCTAGAGGACTTCCACATCCACAAGGATCACAATCCACCCTGATTTTTATTACTTCCAATAATGTTTTCTATCCCATTGATGCTTTGGCTCTTGTTCTCATGAATGATGTCACGGTATCCAACGTCTAATTTTTGAGCATCCTGCGTTAAGATCCTCCTCTTATCTGCCCTGCCCACTAATTCTAGAACCCTCAAGGCTACAACCCTCTTACTTTCTTCATCTGCCCTTCTTTTTCTTTATTGCCCTGGATGCCTATTAGGTCTCATTTTCTATCCTTTTAATTATTTCTTTTCAATCACCCTTGTGTTTTTCCCCTTGGGTGTGACATCTTCAGATTGTGGCTGTGATTAAACTCACTCATCCACCTAATTTAGCTCATATTGGAGCAACATGTGTGACCAGAGAAAATGATAGGTTATAGATCTAAGCCAGCAAGCCTGACCTTAAATAGGCCACGGTTATTCAGAAAGGTACCAACAGGATGGATGATCATGCTACACTTTCTTAGTTTGATCTCTATTTTTGGAGACTGACCATTTTATACTTCCTTCTCTCCCTTCAGACATGTCATCAGTTTATCACTGCTTCGTGTTTGAAAAAAAAATGGGTGCATTCTGGGTTTCCACTTTCTCCACCAAATCTCCCAGCCTCCCACTCTGTATATCCCAATTCTTTGCCTCTGTAAGAGCAAGCTGCTATTGTTTTAGAAGAGGGATTAGTGAACTTGAATTCTAGAGTTCTCCTCTCTTCCTACTACATTAATATCCTATTTCATCATCTCTATCAGCAAACAAATATGCTCCAGAATCTACCCAAAATACCTCTTACCTTATAAGGGATCCTTCCCTTGTTTGATATAGGACATCTGGCTACTGTCCCATTTCTGTGCTCAATTTCCTAAGACAACTGTGCAAAAGTGTAATTTAACTTTCTCATTATAGTTCCTCTTTGATTCACTCTTTTCATTTTTGACTCCAAAACTTCCCTCTAACATTGCAGGTCTCTGAGAATAATTCTGTAATCTCATCTCCTCGATCACTGCCTTCTTATTGACACTCTCTCTTATATTGGCTTCTAGGATTCTCCCCATTGGCTATTCCCATTCAGGGACTTTTAATGCTTCCTTTACTCATCGGTTCTAAGCAGTGAAGACTATTCCCATTCAGGGACTTTTAATGCTTCCTCTACTATGAGTTCTAAGCAATGAAGGCTCAGAGGACTTATTCTCTAAGAGAGCTGTCATTCCAGGTCACCTCAGAGCTTTTAACACTACTTATAAATTTGTGTCACCAAAGTGAATAGCTCCAGGCTAGGCTCTAGCTAGAAAACTCCAGGCACATCTACAATGATATCCACAATCAGATCATTTAGGTGGCACTAAATATCTTCCCCTAAACCTAGCCAATGTCCTGGTCTTCTGTGTGTAAGGGAATGTACAACAATCCACCAAGTTGTTATACCATAGAGTCAGGGCTTTTTCTTGATTTTCTTTTTGCTATTCAATTCAATTTCATCAGCAAGTTCTCTTTCACTCTCAAAGATACAGTGTAGGGCTGAGGATATAGCTCAATGTTGCCTAGCAGCCCAATAAAACCAAAGATATATTGCAAATCTGCCCTCTTTCCTGAGCCACTGAAGCTGCCTCTTTAATTGGTGCCCTGGCTTTCACCTTTGCTCTCTGCCATCCATTTTCTCAATCCAGCAGCCAAAGTGATCTTTCAAAATGCAAATGGGCTCATGTCACTTCTGTGCTTAAAAACATGTCAACTCCCCCTGCTTATTTCTTTCACCACAATTATCCCAGCCTATAATTACCTTGATTATTTGTTTTTGTATCTATGGATGGTATCACCCAAGTAGAATGCAAGCTAAGAGGGTCAGAGGCTCTGTCTTAGTATCCACAGTGGCAGGCATGGAGCCTGACATGTAGTGGACAAACTGTATCACATTTTTTGAATAAATTAATGAATACCTTTGGAATAGGAGTTCTTATCATTTGATTTTAGGCCTAGGAATGTTTCTCATTGTCAGCAGAATCTCTGTACATTCGAAAGATGAGATGTGCTTTAAATAGATACTAGTCCTGGTGGGAGCCAGGGAGAACTGCATCTCCGCAGAACCTTTTATCGCCCTCAGAAACTGAAAGCCCCTAAATATAGGCCAGCTATTAATGATTCATGAGCTCCTGCCGTGATTTATCAGAGCCATGGAAATCGGAGACTTCTATCCTAGTGGGCACTCTGACATTTGCTCCTAATCAACGAATGCGCATATTTTATCACCTTTTGAAGGAAGTCTGACTGGGGCAACATTCTTGAGCGGCTTCCCTGAGAGCCAGGATTAGGCTCTGTTCTCCAATCCAAATACTGAACACCTGCACTCCATTTCCACTGCACATCAGCTGGAAAAAGGCATTTTAGGTTCACCTAGTTTGCTCATGATGTTTCAGGTACCTGAACTGCTGCTCACTCTCCTTTCTGTGGTGTACCTTATTTAATCACCATTCAGAACAATCTGCAGCATCCTTCCTTGTGACAATCAGACATTTTGATCTTAGGAACTAGCTAAGCAAGTAGAGGGAAAGGGCATTGACCTGACGTCATTTGACTTTTTACAGAAATTCTGTTCAGACTTAAACACTGAGCTCCTGTTTTTAAGAAAATCTAAACTTCCATATATATGATGAAAATAGGGTTGTCCTTTAATAGACAAGATATAGAATTTTGTTTAAGGTTTATACCCAGTTTACTTCCAAAAACGTCCTTGGGCAGATTAAAAGGAAATTAAAAGATGAAATAAGAAGGCAAGGAGAACATAAAGAAAGGAACCTGAGAAGTGATGGTCCCCTGAGTGCCCAGTAGAAGCTCTTGGTAGCTTCCAAAGATGTCAGTTCTTAGGTTGCACCCAAGAACTCTGGTTTAGTTGTCTCAGGATGCAGCCTGAGCCTCGGTGTGGTATTTTTAAAGCTCACCGTTGATTCTAATGTGATGCCAGTGGTAGAAGCACTAGCCCGGAGGAGGTAAAATTAGATTCTATTACATCTCAGAGATGAACTACTGAGTACAATTGGGCAGTGACTTTGCCTGTACATTTTCTGACATCTGTGACAAAAGGGAAACATGCTGAGCCACATCAATTTCATTTTCTGCTACAAGGACATTGCAAGTTGGTCTGAAGAGATAAGATTTCCTGTTTACCTGGAAGAACCCAGCCCACATGAAACCTCTCCCCCTCTTACACACACACACACACACACACACACACACTGATGTAACGGGCATATCTTCAACTCTTTTGTGTTTTGTGGGAGTGCATTAACTAAATTTTATTGCGCACTGTCTGGATTCTAGCAACAAATCTGACTTTAGCAAACTGTGGAAGTAAGATCCTGAAAAGTCTCTTGCGTGTTCTATTTTTATGCAGTTTTCTTTTCTTTTTTCTTTTTAGGAGAGGGAGGAGTGCTAGAGGTCTTGGGGTTTTAACTTAGGACTTCTGGCTCTTGTTTGGCTTTTTTTTCACTCATGGCTGCCACTCTACCACTTGAGCCACACCTCCACTTTCTATTTCTGTGATTTAAAAGAAAAAATTTTCCCTAGCCTCTCAAAAGAGAATCTGTTCCAAATGGGACACTTCCCTTGGAGGACTCAACCATGAACAGGCCCTTAGATCTGGAGCTTCACAGTTCAGCCTCCCTGCTTGCTGCCATTGGGGCATCCTGGAAGAAAAGCAGCAGAGATAAGCTGTCAGTTCCATAAAATGGAACTCCAGGTTCTTGCAGTTTGTACTCTCTCTAATAGAGGAGCCATACATTGCTATCTATGTTTAAGTGAATTAAGTTGAGTAAAACGTAAAAATCAAGACCTCAGTGGTATTATCCATGTATCAAGTTGTGATCAGTTGCAGGCGGCTAATGCCACCACCATTTTGGATACAGGGGCATGGAACAGCTTCATTGCTGCATCTGTGAAGATATTAATACTGAAGGATGGAGAAGTGAAAGAAGATCAAATACCTAAGGATAAACTAGGATACTCTCAGGAAAAGGCTTGCTGTGTATTTGTGGGCCTTAGTTACTCGATATGTATAATGAGTATATATTCTCCCATTGTTTTGGCGTCTATATAATTGAAGATTTGCTAAAAGGGGAGCTTTAAATTCCCAAGCTAAAGGTACCATGTGCATGTAATTGTCAATTTGAGTAATACTAACAAAAAGCCCCAGCAGTCAGGCTCAGATGGAACAATTACCAAACTCAAACGAGTGATGAAGACACACAAAGCTCTCCAGTTAGCAATGCGTCCAACCCCACGATGTTTCACACAGTCATTCCTCCAGCAAATAGTTAACATTTTGGACTTGTCTTTATTAGCATGTGCTTGAATGTGGATATGTATATACCCACAAAGGAAGCCACATGTGTATCTGTGCATGTGTGTATTTGAGCCCGTAGCCTCAGGAACTGAGAGGAAGGTAAGCCACAGAGTGTAGAGTGAGAATGAGCCGGATGCTCATTCCTCCAACTCGGAAAAAGCACAGAAAAAAATTCACCACCCTCTTCTAGGTAGGGTCAGCCAAGAGGCCGGCAGGCACTAGCAGTCCCTATTATGCAGAACCTCTTGTGGCATCTTTTTTTACAGGTTCCACTGACCTCTCTACAGGCTAATAAAAACCATTAACTTTCTAGAAGCCTCTGTGACAGCACAGGGAGAATTCATTCTTGGTGCTTCGCATATGTGAACAGCCTTGTGTGTTCAACAAGACCTTCATAGTGAGTTGAAAAGGTGCTAGGGATACCTCCTTCCCCTACCTGGGCTGCCTCCTAGCTCCTGGGAAAGACAGGGATAAGGGAGGTGTTGTCTGTCCCTGAGCTCTCTTCCCCCAAGACCTCTATGCAGTCAGAAGGAGCCTCTTCCATCTTTCCACATTCCCTTGGCCATGATCCATTTCCAGCCTACTTGATAAGGCAGGTTTGCTCTTACATATTTTACTCTGGATATGAGTCAGGGAGTAGACTGTGTTCAAGTCAAGGAGTGGGCTCCTCAGTAGGATAGTCAATGCTATAAGGATGGCCTCCTTGCCCATACGTCCTGACTGAGCCCATCCTGGTGACCCCCAAGTATGTCTGATGGTCCCAATATATCTAACTCAGTCCCTCACCTCAACCTCTCATGCATGCTCTGCATTTATCTGGGAGCTGTATTAGGACATGCCACATGAAAGATATAAAAAGATCTCTGTACCTTGATATTTGTCTGTGGGAAAACATGAAGACAAGAGGCAGAAGCTTTCACAGAGAAATCCTGAGTGCCCTTCTCCATGCAAATATGTGATCAGTACCTATGACGCTATTTCACCTAGACTAAAATTAATTTGATAGAGAAACTGTAGTGGGCACCTGCACCCTGGCAAAAGGGGCACAATCCCCGTGCTCACCACCTACTTAGGGAATGCTGGCTGTATCAGTACTAGCATGTGCTATAAGGAAAAGTTGGTGTATAAGGATGTTCTTGTACATACATAGAGAAAAGTGGGAAGGCATTCACCATTGTGAAAAGTGATAGGATATTTCTTTTTCTATTGGCAAAGAAAGGAGTTTATATTATGCTGATAACCGAACAAAGGAATTTACATAGAATCCATTGGAAAACTGGAATGAAATGGTCTCTTTGTCATTAGAAGTTTCTACTGTGGTGGTAGAACTCATCCAGTCATTCCTCCAAGTTAATAGTGGGATACACTGAACAGAATATCACAACTCTATTATCTGGCATTTTATATTTTTATCTTCAAGGTGATGGTAAGAGGTGTTTACTTAAAAAGTAGCAAGAGAGATGGACATTGTTCTAAGAAACTTGGCCTGGAGAATTTCTCTAAAATTATTTTTAGGGAATGTCTGTGTGTCTAGTAGGAATCTAAGCACTATGTTGGAAGCAGAAGTCATCATTAGAAGATGAATTACTCTGTGGATAGCTTTGGAGGAACAATTGTCAACCAGAAGCTAGAGGATAGAGAGTAGCATGCTATCTGGAGATGGGTAAATGCATGACTCAGGGTAAGTGAAGTGATGGTGCAGTAATCACAGTTTAAGAAGCTCAGTGGCTTAACAAAGCACACAGAGATTTCTCATCCACACAACTTGTATCCAGTGTGGGCCAGCAGGAGCATTGTACTCACTTAAATTAGTCTGAGAGGTTTCAACTCAACCTTCTGCTCATATGACTGCACCTGAACAAAAGGGAAATGTGATAAATGAGTCATTGATTAGCTATTAAAGCTTCCACTTGAAACAATGGATCTTGTCTTTTCTCACCTTTCATTGGCTGGCTGAAAATGCCAATGTGACCATGCCTGGCTTCAAAGGAATGAGAATGTGATCCTACCATGTGCCTGGAGGAGGGGAGAAATGTGACTCTGATGAACAGTACTGTCAGTCTCAGATGCCATGGGATCAGTGGGGAATGAAAGCTACTTTAAAAATGCAGGTGGCAGTGGCAATGGAGGCATCCAAGAAAGAGGATCATCAGTGTCAAGTAGATCCATCATGACCTTTGTCTGTAAAGTGATAGTAAGTCACCTACACTAGGAAGTCTAAGAAGCTAGGTGAATGCTCTGCATCCTGGGAAATTTGACATGGGGGTCAAACAGCTGTGCAAACAGAGAAGCGAAAACCCCAGGTTACAACCTTCCCCCCAAAAGTCGACATTTTTTTCCTTAAAAATTCTATTAAGTAATAAAAGGGTCGAAAGAGATTTCTGTTTTCAAACAGCTGCCACTTTTCCAAGTCAATAAACAACAAACCATAAATAAAACTATTTTCTCTTCACTGCATGCATGCTCTGGAGCAACCCCTTCACAACATGACTTCTCGCCCTTGGGAATATTCTTAACCCTGGTGAAGAGGTAGCCACGTCAGATTCCAGGCAAGGAAGAGGCAAAGGCATATAAAGGCACCTTTTTCTAAAGCAGCGTGGGGCCAGGCAACTTGGAGACAGACTCTCAGATTAGGGCCTGGGAAAAAGTGATAGATTTGACTTAAACTTCCAAAGTGACAAGGGGTACACACTTTTCCTCAGTAAGGAAATGTTGCCGGTGAGATGGAAGGGCAGGGTTGGGGTCCAGAGTGCCCCTTGATGGCTGATGTGATTCAATTTGCTCTCATCACCTCCCTAACCCAAGTCTTACTGGTTTCATGGTGATGCCAATGAGAAACTTTAGTCATGGCCTAGGTTTTCTTGTTTGGGTGGATGGAAGGTCAAGTACATTGCCCACCCCCACCCAGTAATAAACAACGATGGACATCATGCATCACTTAAGGACAAGGCTACATCTGAGAAATGTGGCATTCAGCGATTGTGTTTTTGTGGGACCTTCATAGAGCATAATTACACACTTACATGGTGTAGCTTACTATACACCTAAACTATACAGGATAGCCCATTGTTTCCAAGCCCATGATTAAACAAAACAATGCAAGAGTAAAGCAAGCACAAGAGAAAATGATGCAATCAGGAGACCAGGTAAACACAATATATCTAAAGCTGCTGCCAGTATATAACACAGCATTCTATTTCATGCAAACATTTTTTTTGCATAAGTAGGAGTACATTCTAAAATAGCAATGAGATATATAGAATAATAAAGATAGAAATCAGTAATAATGTTCATTATCAAGCATAATATAGCATACATAATTGTATGTGTTATACTTTTATGACTGGCAATTCAGTAGATTTATTTATACCAGCATCCTACAAAGACAAAGCAGTGTGTCATGACACTGTAACAGTTATGATATCACTAGATAGTAGAAAATTTTCAGCTTTATTATAATCTTATAGGACCACCATCATGTACACAGTTCATCATGGATTGAAATACCATTATGAGCTCATGACTGTATATGTGACTGAGGACAAAGAGATACCTCAGCAAGGCTTGTCTCCACCAGGATTCAGGTCTCATGTTGCTCTCCATGATTATGGACCTTCCAAGACTAGTTCTCAAGTGTGACCCTCCTGCCCAGAAGGAACTGTACAAATGTTCCCTCAAAACCTACAGAGTTAGAACACCTAGGGATGAAGAAGAAATCTAAGTTTATTTTATGGTTTAGCTAAAAAGTGTCCTCCCCGAAGGATTATGTGTAGAAGGCTTATTCTCAAAAGGTTCAACCATTCATTGGGAGGTAAAGTGAATCCTGAGGGCTCAGACCTAATCAATGGATAATTGCCTTCATGATATGATGGCAGTATTGGAGGAGGGGGATGAAAAGTAGGAGGTGGGGCCTACTTGGAGGGAAATGAGAGTATTCCCTAGAATCATGTGTTTGTCCCTCACCCCTTCTCTACTGTCTCCTCCTTGCTGCTACGTTGTGAACTGTTCTCCCACTTCCTCCTTACCACGAGGAATGGATGGAAACTACAAACCAAAAAATAAGTCCTTTCTTCTTTAACTTGTTTTGTCAGGTGTTTTCTCACAACAAGTCTAATTACCACAGTTCAGCAATGCTTCCTAGGAGATTCTGTTGGGTACTCAAATTTGAGAATGATTCTTTAACAATTCAAACTCAAGAGCCTGGTACTTGGGATGTAGCTTAGGGGGTAGAGTGCTTGCCTAGCATGCATAAGGTCCAGGGTTTAGTATACAACACAACAATAAAACAAAATTGAAGACACTTGAATCAAAGCACCTGAATCAAAATCCTCGATCAACCAATTAATATTTGTCTAAGTTATGATACTTTACTACTTGAGAATAAATGAAAACTCTTATTTTCCTCTTAAAATTGCTGCTAAGAATAAATGAAATAGTGTCAGTAAAGAATTTAACCAAATACATGCAAATAAGGACTAAAAATATGTATATTCCATACAATATATAAATGGCTTGAATGCATGCATATACATCTATGTAATATATAATAAATTACATACAAACATATAATATATAATACATATAATAAATTACATATACACATGTGAGTATATGTGTATGTATGTATATATATGCATACGCACTCAAAGTCAATTCTTCTTATCCTTGAGGGTCTACATCCATGGATTCAATCGACCATGGCTTAAAAATATTCAGAAAAAAGGGGGCTGGGAAGGTGGCTCGGTGGTAGAGCACTTGCCTTGCATGTGTGAGGCCCTGGGTTCAATTCCCCAGCACCACATAAGCAAAAAGAAAAAAAGCCAGAGTGGCACTGTGGCTCAAGTAGTAGAGTGCTAGCCTTGAGCTGAAGAGCTGAGGGACAGCGCCCAGGCCCAGGCCCAGAGTTCAGGCCCCACGACCGGACCAAAAAAAAAAAATTCAGAAAAAATAAATTTTAACTCCATTAAACATATACAGACCATTTTCTTTGTCATTATTCCCTAAACAGCACTATCATAGTATTGACATTTTATTGCACACTGTTAGTAATCTAGAGATGATTTGAAGTTTAAGAGGATGTAAATATATTATAAACATGTAAGGCAAGTGCCTTAACAATTCCTACAAGGAAATTTGGCACTCACAGATTTGGTATTCACCGGAAGAGTGGACCCAATTAGAGGAAGAGCTGTATGTTGTGTAGTTGCACGTTGAGTGTGTTACTTTTTCTTTTCTTTTTTGTTCTTGTGATTGAGGAAACCGAAATCAGAGACAAATCTCTCTTAGGAAAAATCCCAAACTCAACATAAAGGACAACTGATTTGTATGAGACCATCTGGAGAACATGGAGTAATGCTACACTTAGAATCTCAAGACTCCATTCTCCCTTCCCTCTTCTCCCCTCCCCCCATGTGCCCTCCCCTGCCTTGCCCCAGACATGTTTGGTTCTCCTAAGGCAACAAACATGGTGAGCTGAGGACAGTACATGGAAGGACCAAGGTATTCAGGCATCCCCAGCCTCAACACTTCTTCTTTTGGGACGCTGATTCTAGAATTGTTATGACAAGATACTCATCTCTAGGCCTATGGAGTATGTAGTTCCGACCAATGAACTCTTTCAAAAAAGCACAATCTGGTCTCATCTGGAATTTGATTCCATTGGGAAATTCTGTACTGTCCAACACACCCGCTGTAACTATCCAAGAAAGTCCCAGGCTGGAAGAGGCACAGTCATTTGTCAACAACTTCCTTGATCCTCTTTTCTTTCCTTTTTGATAATTCAATTTCAGTGTATCATTAGAGGCTTGCTGAGAGGAGAAAGAAGGCAGATAAAGGAACAAGGAGTGCCTGCTGTAGAAGGCTTTAAAATGTCTTCTTCCACACTGTTAGCATGCTGAAAAGAACGTAATTATCCAAAGGTAAGTCTAATATAGAAGAAAAACCCAAAGAGCTTCCCTGAGTCTCTCTCTCTACACTCAGATTCCAGAGGGACTCATATTGATTTATGTATTGACTCATATTGATGATGAGAAGTATTTATTGTCAGGTAGATATTGGGACCAAAATTCTTCGAAATTTAAGAATGTTTCAGTGACCCCTTTCCTTATGGTAGAGGAGAGAACTGAGTCTTGAACAAATCTAATGGTAATATTCCCCTACCTAATGGGCCCAGGTAAGAGTGTTAAATTCTCAGGTCCCTAAAGATAAAAATTCCTTATGAATGGAATGATGTAATTCTCTCTGATGGATGTATAGAATTCCATTGTGTCTATCACATTTTCTTGATCTATTCATCCACTGAAGGACAACTGGGTTGTGCTGGTAATTTTAGTATGGCCTTGTTTATGGTCATTTGGGTAAATGTCCAGGAGTGGAATTGCTGGGTCATAAGGGAGCTCTATGTTTAGGCTTTTGAGGAACCTCCAGAATGGTTTATATTCCTACCAACTGTGTAGTAGCATTCCATTTTGGCCACATTCCCCTTAGAAACTATTATTATCAGTCTTCTTGATATTCATCATTCTAACTGGGGTAAGCTGGAATCTCAATGTTGTTTTGATCTGCATTTCTAATATGGCCAGGAAATGGAAAGACTAGGAAAAAATAATATTAAGTGAAGTAAGCCAGACACAAAAGAAATATAAACTGCCTAGATTCCTTCATTTATAATAATTAGTATATGTCTAGGATAGTCCTAGCAGAGGATCACAATAGCTTAATAGCTATGTACATATGACCTTATGAAATGATACTAATTGAAATGAATTATAAGATATGGAAATAAAAGGTTTTAATGCAGTTATTTCTTTTTTTCTTTATTTTTTCCCATTTGTTTAAGCCCCCTGTTGTCACTGTATTTTATTTTGGTATCCTTTGCATTGTATATAATTTTACCTGATTTGGGGATAGGAAGGAGAATCATAGGAATGGTGAGACAAAGGACACAGAGTGAACCAATACAACAGTGATATAAGACACTGTGTTGGAAATGAAATTTACAGCTTGGCAGGGAGCTGAATTGGAAGGGAGGGATAGTGGAAGAAAATAAGGGAGGGATAACAATGTTTGACAAGAACTGTACTCATTTCCTTACTTATGTAACTGTAACCCAACTGTACATCATCTTTATAATTAAATAAATATTTTTAAAAATTCATAAATTCATTAAGATATGTGACTTAAAGGGCTGACACAAAAAACCCTCTCCCATGTGCTCCATTATCTCTACAGAATTACATATAATTCTTATTCTAAATAGGACTGCTAACCCCATCCCCACAGAGATTTCTCACTTAACTTTAAAAGACACAGTCTAGAATAAACCAAATGTGGTATGTATACACAATAGAATAGTATTCACCTTTTAAAAGGGATAGAAATTCTGCCATATGCTACAATGCATCTGGATCTTGCAAACTTTTTATGAAATAAATCAGCCACTGTACAGTTCCACTTATATAAGATGTCCACAATAGTCAAATTCACACAGAAAAAAATACAGAATGGTAGTTTCCAGGGGTAGGAATGAGGGACTGGGGAATTAGTGTTTTATGGGTAGAGAGTTTCCATTTGGGAAGATAGATACTGGTAATGGATATAGATCAATTTGTATGTGCTTAATGCCCCTGAATTGTATGATTACTCATTTCTTTCTTAGGTTCAGACATTTTTTCCTGGATGACTTTTGTAGTGTTTATTTTTATAGATCTGATCATAGATATTATATAGCTGACATATATATCCTCTTATATTCTCAAGAGAAAGCTTATGTTTTACTAGTTAAATATCCAAGGCTTTAACAAGGAGGTCCTATGAGAAAGTAACAGCATTATCTTTTGTCTCAGTGAATACTAAGCACCTACCAGACTGAGCAATGAGGGAATACTATATGTCTAGGTGATTGTTGGTATGTCGCATTGACTCCATGATCAAAGCTATGCAAGTTTGAAGTCACGGCCCATAATCAAACCCATGCCACTGACAGCTTGTCCTGCCCAATGATCACAGACTTGGATTTTTGAGCTGCTGCTTGGCTGTAGAAACAGCTTTGGAGAGGGCCCACTGACTTGCTGAACATCCTAAGAGGGTAGCACATTTGAGAGATAGAATGAACTTGTGCTCCTGGAAGTAATTCCTCAAAGGTATTCTGTTGTCATAAGGTCGCCCTCCAAAACTGCCTAATCATGAGTCCCAATGTCTTTTTCCAATGCTTCTTTTCTTCAAGGTTAAGAAAAGTTTTGTAGATACAGGAGAGAAAGAATAGGAACCACAGTTCTTATAAGTCTAATTTTTGGTAGCTTAGGAACTTCCTTGATTGAATGTGATCTATCATACCTTCCCCAATACACTATTAAAACACAGTCCACTCACCAACATAAAAAATCCCCAACAAGCCGGGCACCGGTGGTTCACACCTAGCTACTCAGAAGGCTGAGATCTTAGGATTGCGGTTCAAAGCCAGCCTGGGCAGGAAAGTCCATGAAACTCTTATCGCCAATAAACACTCAGAAAACTGGAAGTGGTGTTGTAGCTCAAGTGGTAGAGCACTTGCCTTGAGCTGAAGAGCTGAGGGACAGCGCTCAGGCCCAGAGTTTAAGCCCCATAACCAACAACAAAAAAAAATCCTCAACATATAGAATAATACTTTGTCCAGTATAAATGCCTAATACATGTTACTTAAGAAACTGTGTTATTATAATCTTAGAATTTTTGTCTTTCAACCAAGTAGTTTTAATTATAGAGTATCGGTCTTTATTTAGGGTTCCCCAGAAGCTGACCCTGAGATAAGTATTTTAATTGGGGGAGTAGTCCCCAGAATCACCAGTAAAGAGTGAGACAGGGACACGAAGGCACATTCATGAGCTTGTTATCCCAACGGGCAACTTAGACTTACTTCCAAGAAACACACATACATGAAACATGATTCTTACAGGTGAGATTTCGAGTAGGTTGAGGACACAGGGTACTGATAGTACCTCTCATAATCTTACATCCCATCTACTTACTAAGTTTATCCAGTTACCTACCTATAATGACCAGAAAAAAACTTCATAAAATCAATTAACCTACTGACAATCCAATCTAACTTGAAACCAGGCTCCATGGAAAAGAACAAAGAACCAGAGAATTTTATAGTTACTGTGCACTTTTGCAGCTGACATAACATCTACCTAACATCCATCTAACAGAATCTTGATTTTGCCCAGAGAAGTTTTTTCTCCTTCTCACAGTCAGGTGTTCATTAGCCATAATGGCATTTCCATTGTATCTATTTGCAAATGTCTGGCCTTTGAAAAGATATAAAATATGAAGGGTGGTAGTGCTCATTGCTTCACTGTTCACTACAGACAAGTAATGGGAACTGTCCAGATGCCCTTCAATGGAAAAAGATCAAGAAACTGTGATACATACACACATACACATATATGTATATGTCACATGGAATTCCATTCATCAGGAAAAAATGACTATGTCATGGACCTGGGAAAATTATGCTAAGTGAAGTCAGGCTCAGAGAGACATAGGGTGTAAATTTATCTCATCTGTGGAAAGTTAGATCTAAATTATAAATATATATTCAAGAATATATAGGGTCATATGCATATATGCACAAACATATGAACTAAAATATAGTTTTGCATAAAGAAAAATTCCAACGTTGTAACTCCTTTGAACAACAAATTTAAAATAAATATCAGGTACCTGAAATGTGTTCTTGGGGAAGAAGGAGAGGTCAAAGGGAGAGAGGGCAGAAAAACAGAGGAAGAGTAGGCAAATATAGTCCTAATATTCAATACCTATAAGTGAAAATGGAAGTAGGTAGCTTGAGGGGATGGATGGGGTTGGTACAGATGGGGGAAGAATGATGGAAGTAATGACATTGTGACGTGAATTGAAAAAACCTTGTACAACTACTTAAAGATAGTAAGAAAAGAAATATGGAGGATGGGTCTTCAAGAAGAAGGACACTAAATGTCATCCTTTTTGCTAAAAAGAGACATACAAGAAGATAGAGATATAAAGGAGAGAGAACATTCTATTCCTAATAAGGCATAATCCTAGCCATATCTGATCATTCTAACACTGATAAAATCAAAAGATACAAGCATTTGCTAGAGAAAGTGAGTTCATTCACCTTGTACTTGTGTAGCTGGTTGGGGAAACTTACATGTGAAACTTTGCACAAATTGTAGTTTTCCACTCACCTGTAGTCAGGGAGACAGCCTAGAATCTTGATTCTTCATTATATTTTGTCGATACTTTGACCTTTTGCAAATGTGATAATTATGTCTTTTATTTCACTAGAGTTCTTTATGGCTTGACTTTTCTCATTCTCAATCATTTGTATAAATGTTGAACTTGAGTTCAACTATAGCTATCCTGTTTTAAAAGACCCTCACTCCACCTCCAGGCTATTAATCACCTACCTACCTTTCTTTCTTTCTTTCTTTCCTTTCTTTCTTTCTTTCTTTCCTTTCTTTCTTTCTTCCTTTCTTTCTTTCTTTCTTCCTTCCTTTCTTTCTTTCTTTCTTTTCCTTCCTTCCTTCTTTCCTTCCTTCCTTCCTTTCCTCTCTCCCTCCTCCCCTCCCTCCCTCCCTCCCTTCCTTCTCTTCCTTTCTTCCTTTCTCTATCTCTTTCTTTTTTTTGGTGCCCATCCTGGGGTTTGAATTCTGGGTCTGGGTTCTGTCCCTGAGCTTTTATGCTCAAGGCTAGTACACTATCACCTGAGCCACAGTTCCACTTCCAGCCTTTTGTCATTAATTGGAGTAAGAGGCCTAGGGACTTTCCTGCCCAGGCTGGCTTTGAACTGTGATCTCAGATCTCAGCCTCTTGAGTAGCTAGAATTACAGGCATGAGCTGCCAGTGCCTGGATTAATCACTTTTTGGAAACAAGTTTTCAGCCAGATACTAAGGTACCAGCTGTATTTGACCCACAGCAAGTCATTGCCTGACAATGATTCCATAATAGATCCTAAAAATTTATGGTGAAACCAAGTCCAGATTTGCCCAGCTCCTTGTCCTGAATAACCACATAATACCCTAACTGACAACTAGGAAATGAATGCCCAATGCAAAAGATGCCATAAATGGACCTTCTTTCCATGAAGGATCAGGGATTTATAGGTTGTGGGAAAAGCAATGACATGTCTTCTTTTCATACTTAAGAGCTGAACTCCACAGATGGACAGAAAGTGAGCAAGACCCACTGCCCAGTCTCTCTCCTCAACATGGACCAATTATAGCACATCCACCTCTAAATCATTGACTTTGAGTATGCTTCTTGAATGAATTGCTACTATGATTAGGCTGGTTAGATGATTACAAGGAAGAGCTCACTACAATTTGTAGATAATTGCTTAAGGAAATGGAGACACTGGCTTGTAAAATGAAAAAAAATTGGTCTTGTCACTGGTTATAGTGATCTTTTTCTCAAATAATTGTTTGTAGTAAATGAAACATCTGGGGCAGTCAGAGAAGACCCTCAGCCTCCACAAGTCCTCTTGGGAGTGGTTTATGTTTTGATATGCCTATTATACTAGGAGTGGACAAGCTCTGCAAGGGACCTGAGGGGGAAGCCAGCTCAGCTTGGGGTCAGAGCAAGCAAGAGTCCTGCATACAGAGAAGTGGGTAGGAACACACACGGGGCCAGAGCATCTGGCAGTGACACCAGAGGAGCCTGAGGATGTCTATAGCAAACTGAAAATATTCACCCACCAGCCCTTAACTTTAATAGCATCTGTCCTCAGACAGTCCAACTCCATCAACCCCTGCCGTCTCTCCTGGTAGCTTTTCATTCAGAGTCAGAAATCAAGGATCTCCAGAATTTGTTCAGGTCCCCAAAGGCCTCCAGTGGCTATCGGGATGTTTCTTGTGTCCACCAATATAGTATCATCTCCCAGGGCACATGGGGACACAGATCGGCTTTTCCATGATGCTCTATGCAAGGGTACAGCATGTGACTCCAATAGGTCCCTCACTAGAGGAACACCTGCCTTCTTCTGGCTGTTTGCCAACGCTATCAGACCCCCCACTATTCTGGGATGCTGAGGACATACCATCAACTTCTCTTCCTCCCTAAGGGTCTTTATTCCCATATTTCTTCTCTCTCTATCTCTCTCATACACAGACATAATACACACACACATACACACACACACACACACAGAGAGACTCACACACATCTCTACATTAGCCACTTGATTTCCATTTAAAAGTTTTTCCCATTGATGAGTTGTGACAACGAAGACAGAAATAATGCTGGAAGCTGGATGGCTAGATAACGGTTTCAATGTCAACCTTTGATAAATGTCATCTATCCCCTTTCTCCTGGAAAATTATAGCTCTTTTTTTTTTTTTTAAAAAAAGAGCACTCCATCTCTTTCCCATGGCTTCTCAAATGTATGTCTGTGGCTGATATAGAGCCAATACACTTGCAGGATAAGCCTCAAGAGTCTTATCTCTCACACGCAATGCTTCCCAGGAGTGTTGCTGGCTTCTTTTGACTTATGTTCTTGCACTATAATGAGCTGTGGTCTGGGCTTCTGAAAATAGCCACAGAGAGGATCCTGTCTTACAACATGTGGACAGACTGAGGCATGTTCAGAAAAGCAAGTAAGGATGGGAAGGAAGACTTGTGGTAACCACTTCCTTCTTTCACTGAATTGGGGCTGTAAGTCTTTTAAGTAATGCTTAGGTGGGGAGAAAAAACCCTGAGATAAAGTTGATTTCCTTTAATAGTCTTGGACTTGAGATGCCAACTGCACAAGTACTCTATGGTCCATAAGGCAGCCATGTAGGAAAGGAAGAAGAAAACAAGACCTGAGATGGATGGAGTCCATAAAAAAAAATAGTTGAAAGCTATCAGCTGGAATGTAACCTCCTTGAGAATCTCTCAGAAGTGCACTCATTTTCAGCCATCATCAAAATATCTCTACCATAGAGAAGTATGACCCAAGCTTTCATTTGATCTTGCAAAAGCTGGCAACAAAACTCGGGAGTTTTCACCAATCACTTTTCCCTATGTTGCACAGCACAGTTCCCACCAGCAGAAAAAGAAGATAAGAAGAAGTCTTTGCTCGAGGGTTATAGAAGTTTCACATGATTAAGAAATGGACGAAGTAGACAGCCATGGGCAAGGTAACTTCCTAAGAGCCAAACACTATTTCATGACACAAAACACTGGGTAAGGCAAGGGCTGCCCTGCAGGGGTATGTAGAATGTGCAGTGCACTAGAATTCTTCTACTTAAATCTCACCACAATTTCCTCTTGCCAACCCACACTGGGAGAAGGCTTACTTAAAATATTCTTCTATTTTTTCTTAATCCTTGTTTTGTCCATTTCTATGAACTTATAATATGCACCCAAGGAAAGTACATTAAGTCACAAGTTCCATGTTTGATGTATTTTTTCACACATTGAACACACCCTTGCATTTATTAATGGGTCAAGAAAAGGATTATTAGCAAACCCCTAGAAGTAGCATTTTGTTTTTGCTCTAGGCAAGCATCCTATCACTTGAGCCACACTTTTTGGTGGTTAATTGGATGTAAGTCTCATGGCCTTTTCTGCCCAGGCTGGCTTTGAACCTCAATTCTCAGATCTCAGTCTCCTGAGTAACTAGGATTATAAGCCTGCAACCTCAAGCACCCGGCCAAAGGGTATCTTTTAAAAAGACTGTTAACTGAATCAATGCCCACAGGCTGTGATCACCAGAAGGAACCTCTTTTCTAAATCTGAAGAAAAACATACTCTTTGGGACAGTAAAATCCAGAAAAGGGTGGTGGTCACTGCTTTCAAAAACTTAGGAAAGAGTGCTTCTTGTGTCCCCCATCTTCCTTCTTCCCCTCTGCTACCTCTTTTTTTCAGTGAAGACCACAGCCCATTAGAGCTGGGAAGACAAGAATGAGGATATCATTGGCAGCAGGAGCATAAAGGAGATGTAACGGGGTAAGGTCTGACCCATCTTACCTTGAGAATCATCTTGAGTTTAAATGCTGCCCACTGACCCCTGGTTGTTGTCTGAATACTAAAAGCAAATCCAGTATACTTCTTAAGGAAAGAAAATACAATCATGTCCTATGAAGCTTCTTTGCCTAACTTCTTATGCGCCAAAGAAAGGTATATGCTATGAACACCTTCACCTACAGACCCAGCGACACTGAACCATAATGCTCCTGCCTGAAAATGATGATTGATTCTTCATGTTGGTTTTGTCAAAGTGACATACTTTCCACCCTCTCTCTCAGACTATAAATGTCTTAAGGTGTAGACCACATAGTTTTCTTCCAGGGCAAAAAGTGGGGATACTAAAAAATTACCAAATGAATACAAAGGTAATAAAAAATGTTTCAAGTTCGACAAGAAATGTACTTATTACCTTACTTACATAACCCCTCTGTATACCACCTTGACAATGAAAATAATAAAAAAAATTTAAAAGATGTTTTATTCCCTCTTATTTTATACCTGATATTTTGTTCCAAAAAGTCTGCAAATAATGAACATTATATACTTGGAAGCCCACTGAAGGCCAGGGTTTGGAACTTTGGGTTTACGGCCAGTGAGCAAGGCTGGGAGCATATCTGAGAATCTACAGTAGTCAGATATTCCTCCTCTTCCCCCAAAGCTTCACGGTGCATAGTTTAGTGCAATGCTTGAAAACACAACTCACCAGGAAAGATTTCTTGCTCATCTTGTCTAATAAGCATTTTCCAATCAAAGGAATGCATAAGCTCAAAGTCAGTAAAGGTGGGAGACTTCAGTGCAAGACCACTGAGCCCTGGCACCCTTCTGGTTGGGCACTATAGGCGAGAAGACCCAAAGACTTTATTTTCCTATAGATGCCAAGGCATTTTCTAATTCCCAGCACAAAACTCATACCTAGACTAGTATGGGATTGATTTCCTGCAGTTGTATATCAGGGTCTGGGTCTTTCTGGGGCAAGGAGGTTGCCCTACTTTGGCCCTTTTATTTCCCTGAAATTGTAGGGGCATATGCTGTAGTCCTGAGCGGCATCCTTCTGCTAGCACCACAGCAGCCTCTGGGTGCTGTCCAGAGCTTGGTAAAACTACTTTGGCCTGAAGTACAAGGATCTAGTCAAGGGATAATGCAGCAGCCCTTCCTTCTGACCTCTTTTTATAGGACAAAGACCCCAGTCCTTTGTCCTATAAAACTTCTCAGCTGGCAGACTGCAAAATAAATTTCTTTCTAGGTATTTTGTAATTCTGGTATTCTAACAGTATAAAACTAATAATATACAGTTTATCTCATTGACTCCTGGACAGCTTCCCAGTAAGAATGACCCAGGAGACAATAGACACTTCAGCATAATTCACTATGAGGTATATCATGGGCTAGAGATGGCCTGTACCCAATCTGATACCCTCATCTTGGCTCTGGGGACCTCTGCCAATTCATCATCAGCACAACACTGCGATGCACTGTTGACAAGAAATATCATTACAGATTGCTTTTAGTACTGAAAGGGCAAATAATAACATATTTGATGCTGTAATTCCTGAGTTCAGAGAAGCTATAAGACATCCTAGAGAAATTTGAAGTTAGACCCAAACTAGGCTTGCCTCCAGGAGCAACTGCTATCTTCTCTGAAACCCAAGGTTTTACTTTCTCATTGCAGGCTATAAAGATCATCTTATAGCAAGCTACTGTAATTAAAAGGGAGTATGTGAAGTAACTGCCTGTGACTGTATCTATTAAGCATTCAACAGATGGCAGCTCTTAATATCATTCACACAGTTGTTTGTAGTGCTAAATCATCCCCAAGCATGGAATCTAGAACCCTGGCATCGTAATTTCTGTGGCTGAAACTTTAGGAACCAGGCCCAGACAATGTAGTATGTGCAAGATGAGCAATGAAAACCCAGGTTCCTGCATTCCTGGAGGAAGAAATAGCTGGCACTGTGGGCCTTCCCAGCAACTCAGAACCACTCTGTGCTAACTTCTGGAGATATAAAGGATGTTAAATCTACCACAGAAATTAAGTTCACTAAGGTGTCACTAGTGTAGCAATAGGGTTTTTCAAGGATGAAATGGGGATGCAATGAAGTCAGTGGACCATCTACCTATGGGTTCTTGGAGTAACTCATCTCCCTTCAAAGAGCGCTGGAAACTTTTCCATTCAGATTTCTACTCTTTGCAGCAGATGCTGTAGACGCCTGTAATGCCACTTTCCAGACCAAACAGTAAAGGGGAGAAGTTTCTCTTTCCAGGATAAGGATTAGACACTATGCTTACCCCTCACCAGAGTCTACCTCTTTCTCCCATCGGACAGAATGTGGCACTGAAAACTGAGTGAAAGATCTGGCTAGCAGGAAGAGGAGCAAGATTAACTTAATTGGCTCAGAAAGTTTTTCTTCTAGAAGTTTTTTCTAGAAAGCTTTTTTTCCTTTAGAAGGCATGGAATAACAAGGGGAATGTTCACTTCTTTTGCTCTATACCAGCTGTATGATTTTGAACTCCTTGAGTCTCAGATTCTGTGTATGTGTGTGTGTGTGTGTGTGCGTGCACATGTGTGTATGCACGTGTGGGGGGGTGAAGGTGTGTGTGTGCATGAGAGAGAAAGTGAGAGGGGGGAGAGGGACAAGGAGAGGGCAGGAGGGAGATATTTATATGTGTGTATATATATATATATATATATATAGAGAGAGAGAGAGAGAGAGAGAGAGAGAGTGTGTCCTGGGCTTAAACAAGACCTAGATGCTGTCTCTGAGTTTTCATGCTCAAGGACAGTTCTCTACTATTTGAGCCACAGTCCAATTCTGGTCTTTTAGGCATTAATTGGAGTTAAGAGTCTCACAGACTTTCCGACCAGGGGCTGGCTTTATGATCATCATCTCAGCCTCCTGAGTAGTTAGGATTGATTACAGGTGGGAGCCAGCCAGGTGTGATTACAGGTGTGATTACAGCCACTGAGCCTGGCTGAGCCTTGGATTCTTATAAGTGTGGATGATGAGAATGCTGACCTCCCTCATAGGGCTTATAAACAGAAAATGAAATAGTGAGTGCAAATACACACAAATGCCCAGTGCAGAGCCTCTCCCAGTAGAAAGTAGCAGGCAAACACTAACTACTCCTTTAGTACATTAAGTTCAGACTGAGAAAGTTCGTAACCACTCATATGTACAATGCTTTCAAAACCCATCTCCATCCCAAATGATTCCTCAAAAAAGCTTTCCTCAAATAAAGCTTGAATTTATATTGACTGCCGCCAAATGTCATCTTTAAGATATGCCTTCCTCATTGCAAATTGTCAGACTTTCATGACCCCATTTCTGCTTTAATACAATTAATACAGAGTTGGCTACAGTTCCACCAAACAGGTATTCCATGCATACAAGGAGCTCACTTCACTTGTAGTATTTAGTTGTACAGTTGAATTCTGTCTAGCAATGGGGGGATAGAAAGAACATACACTCCTTCTTGATCATGTCTTTTATGACCCTCTTTACTCTCTTTTTCCTGTGTGCCAGGCAGAAGGGAATGTCTGAGGTTCCAGCAGATGGCATCCTGGGGTCTTGAGTCACTATGTGAATAGGTGCCTGCTAATTGCTGCACAGGACCTTGCAAGAGTAAGAAATAAACTTTCATGGTATTAAGCAACTAAAAACGGAAGCCAACTTGTAAAGCAACAAAGTACTGTCTGCTGTCTGCTTGGCCTTCTGGTTTTATGAGATCCATAAGGTGGGTTTATATGCCCACAGTACCCTAACCTAGGTCATGCAGCAGATGCTGGGCACTCCAGCAAATCACCAGGTTTGGCCAGAGTGGCATAAGCCTAGTGGCAGATGTTGGCTGCAGCTGACAATGAGCACTGCAAAGTGCATGGAAAGGGTTCTGGGGGCAATGGCTCCATTGCTTACCTGTCTGCCAGAAGCAACAGAAGAGTTGACTTGTTCAAAATTCCATAGATGGCCAAGAACAAAGCTGAGGTAATCTTTGTTAATAGCAAGAGTTTTCTATGGAACAATAAATCAAGTCATTTAAAGAACATTCTCTTTTCCTAGCATTTCCTGCTCAAACGGTTAATCCAAGTCATCTGAATCCTGCAAGTAAGAGTACCTCTGTCCTTTCCGGAGCAATTTCCTGGAACACTTGCTTCCATTAACGTATCTGAAGTCATGCCCCTTGGCAACAGGTTTCAGCAGCTGACCAAATCTAAGCCCTGCCTAAATGCAATCTGTGGACAGAGAATTGACATCTTTTTCCTCATTGCTAGGAAACAGAAATTCAGTAATTATGACTAGAGACCTGAACATCCAGACTTTTACATGTTTTTTAATCTGTAAATATTAGCTTTCCCATTGAAGCAGCTTGCTTTCAACCTCTTGTACTTTTCAATGTTTAATTAAAAGGCTCCCAGAACTCATTAAATCCTGCCATCTAAAAGTTGGCTAAAAATAAGCATTCTTTGCCATCACAGCCTATTCCTACCCAAATGTTCCTAGGGGTGACTTATTAAAGCAACACTGTTTGAAGTTCAGGGTACTGGGCAGGTGAGTCAGAGTTGTAGTGCTCCCTTAAGTCACTGCTAAGTGCCAAACATCTGGGATCCACACCTGGACAATGGCAATAAAGGTAATTGTAGCTTCCTCACAGGATCTTGAGGATGGAGCAACACCAGAGGACTTGACACCTAGCACACAGGTGATAAGGGTGACACCCTTTCTGCTTTCCTCATTTTATATATGAATGAAGACTAAAAGCCTCTATAAGGGGCTTTTTTTAAAAGTAGATGCTGTTGATAGACTGTCTATATTCCCTCACTTTAATCACTGCAATGCATACCTACCTGCGGACATCTGTGCCGCTCTCCCCAAGGGTTATTTCAACATTTGACAATGCCCCAGAACTGCCCTGAACCAATAAGCCGGCTTGTGGTGGATGAATACTCCCCTCCCTCATTTCTCATGTGTGCCCGAGTTCCTAGAGGAATTAAAGCTCCACTCACCTACCAAGATAAGCTCCATGATCATGCAACCTTTCTAGACTTCTCCTCATTGTTTCATATTCCCACTCCTTGATATACCCTGCAAAATAAACTATTATCCCTTGAATTCTTGACTTTGGATCTTCTGGGTAATCTCAAATGAAGAGAGATACATTGTGCATAAATATATATCCATACATTCTGGACTATTTATCTATGAATTCTGCTTCTATCTTCCAATGTAATGACTGCTCCCCTTTTTAGCTTCCTGAGATCCACAATAATACAGGAATCATCCAGGCAGCCATCTAGGGCAGTACAGGCAATTGAATTAGAAGAAAACACACTGCCTTCATGACAGTTGCCATACCTGAGGAAGAGAGGTGGAGTGTGATGAGCCTTTATGATAGTAAGAGGGTGATGTCTGTTATATATAGTGTTGGACTGGCTTTTATTATAAAGTGCAAAAACAAATACAAGGTCATTGACAAGGTCACTTCTGGTTGGTGGTTAGGCAGAGTATATTTATCTTTCCAATTTAAACATCTCAAATAAAACAAAAAGAAAATGACACTTAATATTTGTTAGATGCAGTAAAAATAGTGCATAGGTATAAATTTATACCACTGGATGTATATACTGGAAAAGAAGAAAAAATGTACAATAATTTGAGTTTCCACTAGAAACTTAAGAAAGAACAGAGAATTAAATCCAAAGTAAGAAGTAAAAAAGAATGATTAGATATAGGATTGAACACATAGCTAAGATATGGAACCAACCCAGATGCCCCTCAGTAGATGAATGGATGAAGAAAATACATACATACATATATACATACAATGGAATTCTATGCCTCCATCAGAAAGAATGATACCGCCTCATTTGTTAGGAAATGGAAATACTTGGAAAAAATTATATTAAGTGACGTAAGCCAGACCCAAAGAAACATAGGTCCCATGGTTTCCCTTATCTGCAATAACTAGTATATGTCTAGGACAAGCAGAAGAGGTCAAAAGCTATATACATATGTCCATATAAGCTGATGCTAAGTGAAATTAACCTGATAGGGACACAAGATTTTATCTTTCTTTTTGTTCCTTTTAATGTACTTATAGTGTACTCTGTGATTTTTTTTTGTTTCTTTGTATGTTCTTACCCCATGGTATAACCTCTGTTGTCACTGTATTTGATTCCAGTGTCCTGCATCTTGTATATAAGTTATTCTAATTTGGGGAGGGGAAGGGAAATAACAAAATGGTGAAATAAGGATACAGGTTGACACATTGTAACAATGAGATGTACAAAACACTATGTTGAAAATCAACTTTACAACTTTGGTGGGGGGGAGGGGCTGGGGAGGTTGGGAGGGAAGGGGAAAAACAAAGGAGGGGGTAACAATGCTTGATAGGAAATGTACTCATTACCTTGTTCATGTAACTGTAACCCCTCTGTACAGTATCTTTACAATAAAATATATAAATTTTTAAAGAGAAAATCAGAGCAGAAAGCAATAAAAATTGAAAATAGAAAAGCTGAAGGACAAAGATTAATGAAACCAAAAGGTAGAGTCTAAAAGGATTGATAAAACTAATCAAACATAACCAGTTGAAAAGAAAAATGAGAAAATTCACAAATTACTAACAAACCAAATGAAAGAAGATCCATACTACTCTCATGGACATTGACAAGATAATCAAAATATTACAAATAGCCCTATGCCTACAAATTTGAAAACTTACTTAAACAGACCAATTCCTTGAAAGATAAAATCTACCCAAACTCAAACACAGAGAAATACATAACCTGAATAAGCATATAGTCATTAATAATTTTCTAAGGGAAAAATTAATAACCTTTTAAAAGAGAACTAGATACAAATGAATTCACCAATGAGTTACACTAAAACATTTAAAGAAATAATTGTATCAATTTTCCACGTTTTTTTCCTGAACATAGAAGCAGATGGAATACTTCTTAGCTCACTTTATGAGGCTAGCAATTTTCCTAATGCCAAAAACAAAGAAATTACAACTTGAAAGTGACACACCAATATTTCTCATGAATCCAGATGCAAAATCCTCAGCAAAATATTATCAAATTAAATTCAACAATATGTAAACATGTATACATCATAACAAAGTGGGATTTGTTCCAAGTTTTCAATGCCAGTTCAACCTTCATCACATGAACTGGCTCAGAAAAAAGGTATATGGTCATATCAACAGATACACAAAAATCATATGCCCCAAACCAACACTCACTCATGATCAAAATTGTCAGTAAATTTGGGATAAGGAAGAACCTTATCAGACATCTTACAATAAGCCTGTAGCTAATCTCATATTTAATAGTGAGAAATCAAATATTTTATTAACTTGTCAGGAGTTATGGTTTTTCCACACAATAGGACTGGCCTGCTCTGTGACCTGAAAAAGACCTCATACAAGGAATAATGGGCATTTTTTAAAAAAAGATATCAAAATATCTGAACAACAGTTTACCAGAGAGATCACAGATAAGTACATAAAACAACATTCTATGTCACATGACACTAAGAAAACACAAAACAGTAAAGAAACTACACACCTATTACAATAGCCCAAATCCAAAATACTGATAGACCCAAATGCTAGTAAGGATATATAGTAATGGGGCTCCATTAACTGCTGGTGGGAACAAAAAATAGTACAGCCATTTTGCAACTTCGCAGCTCATTAGAAAACAAAGCCAGTTTTCACTTTCTAATCTAGCAATTTGCTCCTTGATGTTTACACGAATTAGTTGATAACTTTCATACACACAAAAACTTACAGATGAATGTTCATAGTAGCTAAATTGCCAAAACCTGGAAGTGACCAAGGTGTTCTTTAGTAGCAAACAGTGTTTGCTCTCCATTATTATGTTGGATCTTCTAGATCTTTTTGTCATACCAGACAAAAGAATACTTTTATGTGATAAAGAGAAATGAATTTTTTAAAAAAGAAATGAGGTAGGACAGGTGTGGTGATTCATACCTATAATGTAAGCAGAAGCAGGAAGACTGAAGTTCAAGGACAGCCTAAGCAAAAAAAGCAAGGTAGGCTTGGTGGCCCCATGACTGCAATTACAGTTACTAAGTTAGAGAAGTGTAGTCAACTGAGGCTGGCTAGGAAAAAATCTTGAGATCCTACCTGAAAAACACTGAAAGCAATAATGCTTTGGTACCAGTGGCTCATGAGTATAATAATAGCTACTTAGGAGAGGCTGAGATCTGAGGATCATGGTTCAAAGTCAGCCTAGGCAGAAAAGTCTTAAGACTCTTATCTCCAATTAACCAACAAAATGCCAGAAGTGAAGCTGTGGCTCAAATGGTAGAGTACTAGGCCTTGAGTAAAACATCTTAAGGACAGTGCCCAGGCACTAAGTTCAAGTCCCAGTTCTAGCACAGAAAGAAAGAAAAAAGGAAGAAAGGAAGGAAGGAGGGAAGGAAGGAAGGAAGGAAGGAAGGAAGGAAGGAAGGAAGGAAGGAAGGAAGGAAGAAAGGAAGGGAAGGAAGGAAGGGAGGGAGGGAAGGAAGGGAGGAAAAAAAAAGAGGGAAGGAAGGGAGGGAAGGAAGGAAGGAAGGGAGGAAAGGAAGGGAGAAAGAAGAAGGAAAAAGGGCTAGTGGTGTGGTTTAAGTGGTAGGGCACTAAGGTTTTGAATTTAAGTGTCAGTATTGAAAAAAAAAACCATCAAGTAGAAGAAACCAATCTGGAAAGGGCAATATGGTATATGACTCCAACTAAATAATACACTGCAAGAAGTAAAACTACAGAGACAGATAAGAGATCAGTGGTTTCCAGGGACTATTGGGGGAAGAGATAAATAAGCAGAGCAGAGCAATATTTTAGGGAAGGGAAACTATTCTGCAGAAAAGATGGTATATAAAAGATATTTTGCATTTAGCAAAACCTACAGAATGATACACAAGAATGAAGTCTAGTGTAAACTATGGAGCTTAGTAATGCATCATCATTTGTTCTTTAGCTGTCATGTAAGCTGTTAGAAATAGGGGAAACAGGTGGGGTAAAGAGGTGTAGGGGAACTTTCTACAAGTACAATTTCTGGTTGGATGTGAAATTCAGCTGTAACTTGTTATCCTTTGCTTTTGGATGCTCAGAGTGTACCTCACTTGGATACCAGGAGGGTAAGCCCAGAGCAGGCTGGGTTGGCCTTGTGCTTGGTGCTGGGATGCCAGCTGTCATTCCTTCTAGCCTGCAGATGGGATGCCAGAGCCAGAGAAAATGAGATAACTTAACCAAGGTCACAGAGTTTGTCAATGTCAGGGCTTGAACTAGAAACAGGTCAGGCTCCTACTGGTGAAGGAGAGCTCAGCCCCACAAAGAGATCAGCCTGTCCCTGGCTTGGTGAGACAGCTGGACAGCTTCCAGCTGGGATTTCAAAAACAGCCTGGCCTGGACAGGATCCCACAGTCTTGTGCAAAACATGGCTGCAGGGATGTAGCATAAAATCTAAGAGATATGCAGACTCTGCAGCAGCCTGGTTCCCACTCAGAAAGCAAATAGCACCGCTGTTAGCTAACACATCCTTTACACACGCACCAAGATCACTGCAGAAAGCACAGTCTATCTGCACATATACAAATCCCCTTGCTGCCAATGGCCCAGATTACCCAGTCCCCTCCATGGAGATCCTCCTTTCCCTTCCTTCCTCTCAGATGCCCCTGGAGGCTTAGGACACCCAGTCTTCTAATGACACTGTTCCTTGAGTCTGACTTCTTTTTTGATTCTAGAAATTCTACTCATGCTTTAAAGAGTAAGTCAGCCAGGCCTCTCTTCCAGGAACTATTTCTGGATTTTTAAAGTAAATAAATCTCTTCTGTCTAGAAAAAAAAAATGTAAGAACAGCTTCTGACCACTATATCCTTTCCTTGCGGTGTTTGGAAGTCCATTAATTATATTAAAAATGTCCTCATAAGGACACACTAGAGGGACTGAGCTACTGTTTTTTGATGGCTCTTCAGCTCATTGTTTTTGAAGCCACTGACTTCAGCCAGGGATGTAATAGCTCTTTAGACATTTATCCTCTTCTTCTTCTCCACCTGAGTCCCAACTTCTTCCAAGATTACAGATCGGAATTTTTCTCTGGTATAACACTCATCTCTGCTTTAATAATTACATACATGCTAGATACAGTGGGCACATAGATGGGACTAGTTTGAGAAGAATAAAGTATGGGGTGTGGTTTTGTTCATAAATTTACATTTGAAATCTGTGAGCTTCAAAATAAATCAAGTTTACCTATGAATTCTAAGAGTATTTCTAATGCCTAAGAATTCTCAGATCATTCTTTCAGCAAAGACAAAATGTAAAGGCTTTCCTCCATATTCAACAAAGTGAAACATGATCAATCCATAGGAATATGTATTTCCTTTGTAGTACTGAGAGTTCTAGATTCACTCAGAAACTCAGTCACTAATCCAGTCTCTCACCAGGGGAAACAAAGGAGAAGGCAACAATGCTTGATAAGAAATGCACTCATTACCTTGCCCATGTAATTGTAACCCCTCTGTATGGTATTTTCACAATAAAAAAGCTGGGTAATTGTACCACAAATCATCTTATGCCTCAAGGCTGAATTCAACTTCTTTGTCCCTTTCCAATCTCCAGCAAGAATTAGCTATGTCCACAAGAAGAGACCAGGCCTTGAATAGATGTGTGGGATTTTCCGTCTTATTTTTTCAAAGCCTCGTGGTAGATCAAATCTATCAACTGTTCTGTGTCCATGTAGATGCATTTATGGAATAAAGCACATAAGGTAGGTGGGTAGGCCTGGGGGATTGCCACTTTATATCCTAGAAGTCCACAATAGAAAGATGTCTGCCCTGACTGTACAGTGGTTTCTAGGCATGGTACAAAGTTCCTCAACAGGCCAGGAGATAAAGGTTACAAATCACTCTATAAAAATGTAGAAGTTGAGGAGAATGGGGATGGACCATGGGCTGCTTTCTGCTATACTATTTTCCATATGGAGATGTAGAAACAGAGGTCAATGAATGCCATTTTGTCTACACTACCTACCATCCTATAAACAGGAAGTCGGTCAAGGGGTCCAAGATCATCTTTTTCAGCCATTCAGTCATGGTGATGGTACAGACCAGATCTTCCTGGAATGAAGGTCTCTTTTGAAAGGTCAATATGGTTAAGAGTCACTCAACTCTAAGTGTCAGGTACATTTTGTATTCACTAAGGCCAGCATTTTCTTCCTAGACAATTGGGATCCACGAACGCAACTCATTTCTTTCCTTCATTACAATTTCAACATGTTCTCAAAACACAGGGCCACAGGTTCAGCCTTGAAGTGAGGAGTGTGCTGGAATCTACCGTGACAGAGCCTTGCATTAGAAAATCATTGTATTCTCCATGGGCTTGCCTGGAGTCAATAATTGTGCATAGAATATTGTTCCAAAAATACAGCTGGCTCCTGCACTTGCCTCATTAAAATGCCTTCACTGTTGGTGGTAAAGGGGAAGAATGCTCTGGAATTGTAGGAGGCAAGTCTAACCAACCACAGTGCCCAAATATCACTGAGAAGAAGTACAGGAGAATTAATATTGGACCAGATTGCAGAGGTGTAAACCATTTGCTCACCAGTCATCTCAACAGCTGTTCTAAAACTATCTTGTCTCAGATATACAGTTTTGCTAGAGAACCACAGAGCAGGGTCACACCATGGAAATCTAGATATCATCCATCTCAGAACATGTGCATATGCTTGCCTAGAAAAATAACATGAGGTAGGAAACCAATGTCCTCACTAATCACTCCTGGGATACTTGATGGCATTAAGCTGGTCCACTCTTTTGATTGCTACTGATTCATAAACTCTTGCATCTTTCTCTTCTCCCCATCTTGACATATTACTTCACATGATCATTCACACCAGTCCATGCTATTATTCCTCTGGTATTTAATGAGTGCCCAGTGATCATCCAGGTACTGAATAATTCATGAAGATGAACACAGGAGCCAAACAGACATAGACCAGTTGGAAGACAGGCAAGGAACAAGTAAACAAACAACTCAACAGATGACTAAAGAAGGAAAGAGGGCTCTATGAAAGCAAAAAGATAGGTACTTGCAGATCATGGATTCAGAATAGGTCTCTTTGAGGAGATGATGTTTATATTGGGATCCTCAAGATGACTAAGTATTCCTACGAATACTTATGTAACTGTAACCCTTCTGTACATCACCTTGACAATAAAAAAGTTAAAAACAAAACAAACAAAAACAACAAATAGAACATCCTACGTAAGGGCCCTGAGGAGAAGATAAGGCTGAGCTACTGTCAGGAATAGAAGATAGGTAGACTGGCAGAGCTGAGGTATTTGCTCTTATATATGCTATAATGCTCCCTAATCCCTCACACATACCCTTAAATCTAAATTTCTCTTTCTTCTACAGCCAGCCAACCAGCACAAGGGCAAAACTTCCTCCTCATGTGGAAAAATACCCATTATGTTCAATACCCAATTGTGAACACATGTAGATACCATGCTACACAACTAGATGTTATAGTTAACATTTTTAACAAGTTCTCACCAAAGTTTCAATGATCTCTATCTTATCCTACAATTGAAACACCATTCCTGCAGTGTGAACTTTTCTGGACTAAGTCACCTTAAAAATGTTTTCTAATGTGTTTGTACTACTATACTCAAAAGATATATTCCTTCTTTTTCATGTCTGGTTCAGGCTGTCTACTTCTTTCTACAAAGTGGCCTTTGCCCTCTCAATGGAGTGATAAGAAGGGACAAATAGACTTCAACTTTAAGGACTTCTATAGGAAAATAAAGTTCTGGGGCTGGGAAGAAGGTGGCTCAGTGGTAGAGCGCTTGCCTTGCATGCCTGAGGCCCTGGGTTCGATTCCTCAGCACCACATAAGCAAAAAGAAAAAAGCCGG
>NW_012267315.1:6818662-6828662 GCF_000151885.1 Dipodomys ordii
ATTCCTCAGCACCACATAAGCAAAAAGAAAAAAGCCGGAAGTGGCACTGTGGCTCAAGTGGTAGAGTGCTAGCCTGGAGCTGAAGAGCTGAAGGACAGCACCCAGGCCAGAGTTCAGGCCCCATGACCGGACCCCCCCCCCAAAAAAAAAAGAAAATAAAATAAAGTTCTGTGGGTCCTTGTTTTTACTGCTCAGGAAAATTTTCTATTTGTAAGGTTTCCATTATGGAGTATTTGTGGCTAGGCAAATGTACCTTAAGTCTTATCTTTTTTGATAAGCCACTGGAGTTTCAGCTTATGACTGTGTATAATGATGTCTTTCATTTTCTGCATTCTGATGCTCTGACATGGAATTTCTGGCTGACCCTGAAAAGGAGAATATCTACCAGCATCACCCAACTTCTAGAAATTAACTTAACCTCAAAAATGTACTTTTCAAAAACAAACCAACAGGGCTGGACACTATGGCTCACATATGCTATCCTAGGAAGTATAAATAAGACGACTGTGGTCTAATCCAGCCAAGGCAAAAAAGTGTAAGCCTAAAAGCAGTGTGGCTCAACTGGTAGAATGCTTGCCCAGCAAGCTTAAGGCCCAGAGTTCAAACCCCATTACCAACAAAAAAGTACAAAGTAACCAATGCGAACCCACACTCTAAGCACCTTGCACACTATTTGGAGTTACCACCCACCTGTCCCAAGCAGACTAGAGACAGGCATCAAAATCCTAGAGACATCGTCTATATCCCAGAGCCTCAGAAATTATTTTATTTTTTTTTTCTGGCTGGTACCAGGCCATCTTGGTCCTCCACACAGTGGGGAAAGGCCTGGGAAAGAGAGAGCTGGGAAAGAGAGAGAAAGAGAGAGAGAGAGCTGGGGAAAAGAGCTGAGAGAGCTAGAAAAAAGAGAGAAAATAGCTATAAAAGAGAAGAGCTACAGAAGAGCTAGAAAAGAGCAGAGAGAGAGCAGAGAGAGAAGGGAGCTGAAAAAGAAAAGGAAAGAGCTGAGAAAGAGCTAGAAAAGCAGAAAGAGCCCTCAGAAATTATTAAAACCAGGCAGTTCTAAGGCCTGCTCACTCTGTTTTACCTGTTCCTTTCTAGGAAAACCAAAATAAAAGCCACATTGCCACTTGGTTCTTCTTGCCCCAGATGATCATGATGTCCTGCCCTATGTAGCCTCATGCATGGAAGGAGCTTGAGAGTTACAAACTAGTGGTCCAGTGGCAGGCATGGTATTTGTAGCATTTGTCATACCTCAAGTTTTGTGTGAATACGTTGTATCTTAAAACAAAATGAGAAACTGAGTTACTCTTGCCAACTTCACAGCTGGCCCTAGACAAGGCAGTAGAAAACATCTTCTCAGTTTCACCTTTGTCTTCCTTTTCAAAGAGGAAAATCAACTATTGTGATTGGCAAGAGAATAAAAAAAATCAAAGGTAATTCAGATGTTAAGTTTAATAGTCTGCATCATGGAGAAAATTTACCTACAGTGACCTAAGTTTAGTCACTGCCTGATTCAAAAGAAAAGTCTTGGTGCATTTTCCCTGTGGAACATTCATTAAAACCACCGCAAGCATGATTTCCGAGGATCTGGATTTTGTAAGCTCATTAGTTTGTGGAAGAGCTCCCTGTGATTTGACCCAGTTTCAATTCCCAAACTTGAAAATAAAATATAAATCTTTTATGCACAAGGATTTGGTCATCTATCATTAGTCTACTAATAAAATATGGGAGATATTGCTCTACATAGAACTTGAAATGCCCTGAATAATATATTGCAGATAGCAGGCATATTCCATTAAATCTAGAGAAGAGAGAATTTCCTAGAGAGATAGCTACTTGAGAGAGATAAAACAAAACAAAAACATATAGCTACTTGAGAGAGATAAAACAAAACAAAAACATATCATAATTGGAACTACCTGAAGAATAGAACCATATTCCTTGTCTCCATCTAAAGTTAATTAAGGTGAAGACAATTACTGTCATCACTATTTACAGAAAATTCATCGAAAGCTCTAACTATTCACATGGATTTGTACTTCTCATAATTCATAGCACTAAACCAGTATTTGAAGATGTTTTGGTGAATATATGCTAGATAATGCAACTGGCTACCATGAGCTGGCAAAATATTTGTTCCTTTTGTTGGCTAAGGCTACACAATTGGGCTGAGCTCTGCATGCTTTCTATCCAATGTAGAGAGACCTGGAGCCTCAAACTGAAGGCTTCCTGGTTTTCCTTTCTGATTGTTGTTTGCTATTTTTTTCTTTCGCTTACCAATGTCTTTGGGAACAGATAGTGGGGGACTCCTTTGTTAGGGGCTCTGCCTATACTTTGATGAGCATGGTCACAACAGAACAAATGGAAGATGGACACAGAAAGAGTTTTAAAGTACTGAGGTACTTTTCTTCTTTGTCTTCAATGACAGATTGAGCAGCTGAATGTTTAATACTGGGGCTTTTCATTGTTTGTTAAGACGATTCTTAAGATTCCATATAAATATCTGCTTAATTTTGTAAAAATGATGTGAAGTGACAACTCCGTCTCAGACTACTTGCTTTGGGGTTTGGATCTTGCTAACAACCTTTCTGTATAAACATCCTTAGCATATCTCTGGCCTCAGTGCAAGGATATGCACTCCTCTCCCTCTGTGGCCACATCAGTGACTTTTGCTGACCTCATTTAGATGCTCTGGGTGGCAAAGATGCTGACCTCAACCAGCTACTAGGGAATTTAGGTAGCTCAGAAAGTAACTTCAAATCTCCTGTCATAGTCATTGCACTTATCATAACAGAAGAGGATTCTAGCCTGCTTTTAAAAGCCCCTAATAGGAGATGCTATAGCCCGCTGGAATGCTTACAGCTACTCTCACTATCCAGAGACTCTTTGTACTCCAAGATAAATGCTCCCTGTCAGAGTTTAAGTCTGTGGCATTTCTTGGCACTGACTGTAGTTTTGCCTATGGGTTACCCCTGTTGGATGTGGGGAGAATATCCTTGAAATCAGATAGAGAGAACACCTTGTTACCAAATGCTTATGTGATTGATTTTATTTTTTCTATTGTAAACCTATTTCTTGAGTGAAGCGTTGATTTTTTTTTAATCCTAGCATAAAACTAACTGGGTCTACTGCTGCTGACTGGGATAAGTGCTACATTCACCTCCTCCCTTTGCTCAACTGCAGTTTTGCCAGCAGCAGGGAAGGCAGGCTCTGGCCACCTGGCAGGTAACACCAACTAAGCAAGGGGGATGAAATTCATGACTGCAGAGGTAGGTTGCTCCCAGCTAATAACTGTGGACTCTGGGATTCCCTGATTACCTTACTCAACATCCCTTAGACTGCACATCTAACCAAAAGAATGCCTCCAGACACTCTTCCGCTCTTTTGCTCAAAGTCAGACCACACAGGGTTCATTATATGTTCTCCCTTTCCCCAGCAACCTGATTCTCTTTGCAGGCATTTCCCTAATAAAATCATTGTATGTTGCAACCTGCTTTGGCATCTGCTTTCCAGAAGACCAAAGTGTGACATATCAATATGTCTGTGATGTGAGAAAAGGGATGGGACGAGGGGCACAAGCAAAAACATCAATGCTCCCTTTCTATTGACAAACAGCCAGTTAAAAACACCAGCTGCAGAACAGTTCCTCTACCATCATGAACACAGGACCTAAGATCTTCCCCCCTCACCCCCCGCCCCCAGCAGTAATATGTGTCTGGGCTGGGCTGTAGTCATGAGCACAGGTGGAGGGTGAAGGGCATGATTCCACTACTAATCAGGGTAAAAGACAATTTCAAATGCTAAGGCTATAAACAGGAAGGATGGAGCCAGATGCGCCCATATGCCTATTTGTGGGTACATGCAAGTGTAACTTTTGCTTCTGTGTACATGGATGACTGTGTGTGCTTATCCACCAGTATGTATACATACATGTGCATGTGTAATATTTGCATGAGTGAGCATGCATGTTTGTTTGCCTGTCTACATATGCATGGGTGTGTGTGTGTGGTCACCACCTGGGGCAAAGGTATCTCAGGGGAGAAGGGCTGCCAACATGGATCAGCTGCATTTTTATGCACTATTTTCCCCATTAATGTTCTCCCTGAAGGCTACAGAACTCTACAGAACAGGTCTGGTTTTAATTTCCACACAAATAAACTGGAAGAATGGCCTTTTCCTCCTTTCTCAGCTTCTCTCCCCCCTTCTCTCTTCTCTTCCTTTCTTTTTTGCCTCCTTCACTCCCAACTTGACTCCGCTTTTGGCATCAGAACACTTGGTATGGCTAGAAACTGCACCTGCCTGAGTACAGAGCCAGGAGAAAACTCTCAATGACTTATGTTCTTGGCTCCAATCCTGCATGCTCTCTTCAACAAACCTCAAGCAAAATCATACAGTTCTTGACCATGTCTCTGTAAAACCAGTGTTGGCAGAGATAATGGCTGCAGAGACCCAAACGCCCAAAGTATGGCTCTGACCCAGCTACAGCTGGACCTTGGCTCAAAGAAAAATGGCAGTGTTAGTGTAGAGTTAGGGATGAGGCAGAAAGACCAAACCGAAGCCTCTCTTGCACACATCCTACATGCCTGCAGCACAACTTCTGTCAGCAGGGGAGTGGTGGCCTGACTGCCCTGTCCCCTGCTGAATCTTAGCCTGCCCGACCCCTACTTGTTTCTCTCAGCTGTGCACACAGGCTTTCCCACTGAAACTCTGTATTAAAAATGAGAGATATATTGTGAAGAAATTCCCCCTGCCTTAGGGTGACATAACTTGAAATCAAATGAAGAGCTCATAATCAGTAACACTGAAGATAGCTTTTATGGGTCAGGAAGAAATAAAAATGGAGTAACTGGGCTGATGCTCAGTGAGGAACACAGATTTATGACCTTGGTGGAAGCCTATCTAGAGGCTACCAGCCCAGGGCATTATTTATTTATCATATCAGCAGAGCTTTGAAGACAATCCTCTAAGAACCTCATTGTCAAGTAAAGGAAGCAGCATATTAAAATGACACAGTAAATTTAAGTTCAATTCTCATCATCTTCCCCATGAACCTATCTCTTTCCTGTCTGATTCAAGAAAGAGTGATATCTCCTGAGCATGGGAAAAACAGAATAATAGAGAAGGTGGTGCATTATCTTTGCATTTATTTACATGGAGCTCTGTTTTAATTCTCCTCCGGAGTTTCACCATAAAAATGAGGCCAACATCACATTGTAAATACTGCTTAGATAATCTTAAACGGAGAATGTAATTCTCTTTTGTTAGAAATTATTAGCTTGAGCACAGGAAATTACCATGTTGGAATATCAAAGGGGGTCAGAAATTGAGAGCTTCCCGGGTCAAGCCAACATATCAGTCATTTTCCTGTTGATAATAAAAGCAACAGTATGAGGACTGGGACAATAGAGGCTTTGTGACATTTCTTTTTGAATTTAGTTACCTTCAGAAAAGTGAAACTGCCTTCAGGAAGGTGGGTATTTCAGATTTTAGGTGAGTTTAATCAAGACACATTGTAAATATATATAAATGTCACAAGAAAACCACTCTAAAATAGGCTAATAAACCATTTTAAAAAACTTACTTTAACCTGATAAGGGAAATAAAATTCCTGGCAGTAGAGGAAATATTGAAAGAAAGGGGAGAGCATTAAAGATGGGAAGAAATGATTATATGCTTGTAACTGAGTAAAAGCATGATGTGTGTGCCTACCTTGTCTTGTCTGTTGTATATTCGCAGTATCCCCATATAACAATATAACAAAGGTACTTTGTATTTGCAGACTGCAATGCTTGCATAAAGTTTCACACCATCACCACCTGAGCAGGGCAGGTAACAGCTCGATTTTTGCACCTAAGGAACTGTAGAAAAGGAGGCTCCAACTCGCCAAGACCTTCTAGTCTGAAGTGATGGGACCTGGAGTAGGTCAGAATTCAGAACCCTAGTGTAGGGCCTCTTCTCTCCAGCCTCAAGGTAAAAATCCCTGTCCATCTACTACTACTCAAGGAAAGAATTCATGTGAACAACGGTCTTTGGTCAGCTGCACTGGAAGACTTCTCATTGGTGAAAATGAGCATGCGCAGATAGGTGTTATGGCTAAGACTCTAATGATGCAAAAGTCACAGTTCCTTCAAGGATATGGAGGAACGTCCTTGTTCTTAAACTATGAAATTTCTCACCTTGCTGCAAGTGTCTTTATTAACTGAAGTTTTGTGGAGAACCTGCAGGATGTATTAAAGATCTTGCTGCAGATTGCTGGATATTGATAGACTAGGATTTAGTGACTATTGAGAGATGCAATGTTGTAGATCACAAGCCAACATTATCTGGGGCTATTTTAAGGCTTTTGATTGCCAATTACCTTAATTTTCCTATTTGATCTAATATTCTCTCAGCTAATAAAATTAGAATGTATCTCTAAGCTTACCAGACTTCTTAGCCTCCACTAACTCTAAAGCTACAAGTTATGTAAGACATCATGTAAAATGTGTAGAAGAGATTTCTCTACCTTGCTTTAGCCTGCCTACCTGATGCTATGACCAGTTGGAAAATGTATGGGTTTTGTTTCATCTGGTGACTATAAAAGTTCATGTCACCTCTTCTAAGGTGCACATGCCATTTAGGCACTTTGAATAGCTGTCCCTACACACTGCGGTCACTCACATGCTGCTCAAAATAAATGTTTTCATTTCCTTTCAAGTAGATTTGTTACTTTATTATATCAACATCCTGACCCCTGGTGACACATTTATTTTTGAGACATCTCTTAGAGTATCATGACTTTTATTTAATACACAATATTGACACTATGTAATATGAATAGCTGTGTCCTAGCTCACTAGATCTTCAAACCAGCAAACAAGGAGAATAATGGTATTATTAGCGTGAAGAGAGCTGACAGAGGCAAAGCAGAAGACAGCAGAAGTCAAAGTTGGCAGACTTGCTTCCAGGGAGTAAAGAGCAAGTGTAATAATCACAGCCCAGCTGGGCTCCTACTGATGTAAATAAGTTAGGAAATGGTCACGTATGGTGTGCTAGGTTCTGTGTAAGAGGACTAGGAAGTATTCTGAAGGGATTGAACTAAAATAAACAAAACTGAAAAAAGAGCTGTGTTCTATTGTTATTGGTGTCTGAAGGAACTTTCCCATTATTTGTATAATGCAAACATGAAGAACATGACTGTGCTAGATCTCCAGCATGTTCCTGAAAATAGGCAAATCTATATGCTTGCTAACAGCAGAATTTTTTATAAGGTTTCCAAAATGTGGAAATATCCACTGGTGTTAAAGTCATACAATCATATTCAGGCTCAGTATTTTGCCAAACACAACTTTCTCTCTGAAAACAATGAACATTTCTAATAGAAGAGGAAGAGTCTCTTTTCCTGGTGACTTGGCATATCCATAGAAGCATGTTAGTGAGCACATACACATACACACACATATATACACACACAGTTATCATACATTTATTGTACATAGTGTTGCATTATAATGTTTCTATAGTTGTATACACTGTATCTACTTCATTTTTTTTGTCTATCATGGGGCTTGATCTCGGGGCCTGGGTGCTGTCCCTGAGGTTTATCACTCAAGGCTAGCTCTCTATCACTGAGCTACAGTGCCACTTCCAGTTTTCTGGGGGTTAGTTGGATAAGGGTCTCACAGACTTTCCTGCCTGAGGTGGCTTCAAACCAAAATCTTCAGATCTCAGCCTTCTGAGCATATAGGATTACAGTCATGAGCCACAGGCACCCGGCTACCACTTCTTTTATATTCCTTTAAGTATCCTTTTCATACCTCTTTTCAAACAGAATTTGGAAATTTTATTAAGGTAGCATATACATATATATGTAGTATACTTCAATTCTGCTCACTCCCCAGGACACTCTCCTTTCCTCCCACCCACCTCCGACCTCTCTTGAACAGTTCTTCTATGCTCATGCCCCATCATCATCCTCATCCTCATCATCATCGTCAGTATCATATTAAGTTTAGATTCTTCATATAAACAAAAACATGTTATATCTGGCTTATCTCAGTCAATGTGATGATCTCCAGTTATACTTATTTTCCTGCAAGCAACATAATTTAATTATTTAATTTTTATTTATGGTTGAACAATACTCCATTGTATGTAAGAATCTTTTATTGTCTTTGAGTAGTTGTAGAAAGGAGGTGCTATTCAACAAAGCAGTTTATGAATACAGTGCATCTTGGTAAATGTCACTCTTTTCAACATTCTCACCCACACCTCCCATCCATTCCCTTAATTCTGTAGGCTATGTATTGAAATGTTTTGCCATTTAACAACACAGTTTATGTATAGAATACATCTTGATCTGGGTTATCCTTGACCAGCCTTCAACCCACCATTCCCTTTTTTTTCTTGCGTGGCATATTCAAGAAATTCTTGACTGCATTTTCTCCATTCCCCACTTCATTCATCTACCTCTCTCCTCTCACCTCCCCTTGCAAGTACCCATATTTTATTTATCTATTCATTAGTTGGTCATCACCTAAGCTGATTGCATAACTTGGGTATTGTCAATACTGCTGCATTAAATGTGAGTGTACAAGTATTTCTCGTTTGCTGATTAAAACTCCTTTGGATATATATACAAGATATGGTAGTTCAATTTTTAGTGTTTCAAAGACCACTATACTGATTTCCATGATGCCTCACTAATATGAAATCCCTGCATTATGTATGGGATTCCCTTTTGCTCCAAATCCCTACCAGCACTTATTTTCTAATGATGGCCATTTAGGCTGGGATGAGATGGAATCTCCTGTAGTTTAGATTTGCATTTCCTTCATGGCTAAGGATGTTGAATATATCTTTGTGTATTTGTTAGCCATTTGCTCTTCTGAGAACTGTCTTTTCAATTCATTTGAGCATTTATTGAGTTATTTGTCCTTTTCGTGGTTAATTTTGAGCTCTTTCTATATCCAGGATATTAATCATTTATCTAATGAATAGCTGCAAGATTTTTTTTTCAATTTTGTGGGTTGTTTCTTGATTCTAGTAATTATTTCCTTTGATGTGCAGAAGCTTTTTAATTTGATGAGATCCCATTTGTCATTTTTTTGCTCTTATTTCCTGGGCAACTGATACCCTATTCAGAAAATAATTGGCCATTCCTACTTCTTTCAGCGTTTTACTTATCTTTTGCACTATTACTTTTTAAAGTTTTAGGTCTTACAATCCTGATCCATCTTGAATTGATTTTTCTGCAGGAGAGAGAAGGATCTACTTTCTATCTTCATGTGGATACCTAATTTTCCCAGCACCATTTGCTGAAGAGGCAGTCTTTTCTCTAGCACATGTTTTTGACTCCTTAAAAAAGAGCAAAAACAAAAACCACAGCTATTGCTTTCTGAGTCTGCTTCTGGGGCTATTCTGTTCCATTGTTTTTCTTGTCTGTTTTTGTGCCAATACCTTGTTATTTTGTTACTATGACTCTGAATTATAACTTGAAATCTGACAATGTGATACCACCAGTAGTTTTCTTCTTGCTATTACTTTTTTCATTTAGGGTCTTTTATGTTCCATGAATTTGAGAACTAATTTTCTCTTCCTATAAGAAATGGCAGAGGGATTTTGATAGGAATTGCATCTGTAGATGGTTTGCAGCACAATTGCCATTTACATAGTAATTCTGCCAATCTATGACCATATGAATTCCTTCCATCTTCTGGTGTGTTCCCAAATTTTTTTTCTTTAAGGTTTTATAGTTTTTCTTATAAAATTTTTTCACCTCCATAGATAAGCATATTCCTAGGGCATTGTTTTGTGTGTTTTTTGAGACTATTGTAAATTATCTTCTTACTTTCTCTTGTCTGTTTATTGCTAGTATATAAAACATTACTGGTTGTTGTATTCTGATTTTGCAACCTGTTACTTTTCTGTAAGGTGTTATCAGATGGAGGAGTTTTATAGTGGTTTCTTTAGGATCTTTTAAGTATAGGGTCATATCATCTGCATATAGGAATAAATTAAG
>NW_012267315.1:6831162-6892702 GCF_000151885.1 Dipodomys ordii
AAAAATCCTGGCTCTACTTGAAATCAAAGTCAACAATCAATGACACAGAAGCTGGTTTTGAAGGATTCCCATTGTCTCACAAAAAGCACAATAATATGTATTGAATTTTAAAAAATGAACCTCATGAGTATACGACGATAATTTTTAAAGGAGGGGGTAGCTTGTTGTAAATTTTCTCTAGAGAAGAATGCCAAGCTACAACTGGGGAATGAAGGAATTGTAAAAAGACCCTAAATTAGAAAGGGTCAACTGTATCTTTAAATTAGATTGTGGTAGTACAAAATCCAGTGAACCACTTAGCCCAACAATATTGAGACAAGCTGCTATCCTAAGGCCCTTGGATGAGACATCGTGAAAGAGCCAGGGTTTCTTCTACGAGGTGATTTTGCTAAAATGTTTAACCTTAACCTAATTATAAGGGAACACTTACACACATTCCCGCTGAGGGGCAAAACAAATCAAAGGTGGGAGGCTGGTCTACGTTACAAACGATGAAAGAGCCAATATGTACAAACACAATATATCATCCCCAAGCAGACTCTAGATAAAGAACAGGAGATCTAAAACCCTCAGTTAGAGATTAATTCAGGCATTTAATTTTTACAAGGAATGTCAGATAATAGATTCAATATGTTATTAAATGTTTAGTTCTAGAGGTGTGATAATGGCATTGTGGTTATGTAAGACAATGTCCTTTCCTCCTAGAGGCTGATGCCCAAGCATTTAGTTATGATGTCTTTAACAAATTGGGAACACATAGTTATTTACTGCCATATTCTTGCCATTTTTCTGTAGATTTGCAAGTTTCACAAAGTAGGCTGAAGAGGAATAGAGTCTAGGCTCTCTTACACAGAAATGGTCTTCAGTATTTGGTACCTGCTCAGTCTCCCAGCTCTAGCTCTTCTCACTCACCCTGGAATCTTGCTACAACTGCTTGCTTTACTGTTTCACCATCACAGGATACCTTTCTTCCTTGCTCTACCATAGCTCCATGCTTCTTTCCAAAGAATCCCTTTCTTCCTATTACTACTTTTCTTTTAAACTCACATCAGTCAAGACTACTTGGGTGGGGGAAATGCATTTTGTGCACCTCCCAGGCTTGCACCTATCTCCCATTATATCAGGTACTGAATTGTGGCTTGAAATGGACTGTGGCTATACCTGGCGTTCTGCACTGACCTGACATGCAGGCTCCTTGGAAGGACTGGCTTCAAACTGTGATTATATTGTCTGGACTTGGCACCTCCCAAATGTCCCCAAACCTGACCTATTATGAGAACTGGACAGAGAAGCCTCCAAATATGCTGCTTTCATAAACAGAATCCTGCTTTACTTAATATCTACTGTGACCTCACACTCTGGATGATGCCACATTATTAATAACGTATTAATAACAATAAATGGAGTCCTAGAGGACCAATATCACTCGGCGCCCACACCAGGAATTGAATCCCTGGAAGCTGAGCCAACAAGTCTACAAACACTCCTGCTTAAGACCATTTAAGAAGCTATACTTTCTTCTGTCCTAATTTACGCACCATCCTTTTCAAACCTTGAAGGTCCTTTAGTCCTTGGTGCTCACCCTGGCTGTTGGGTTACAGTCTCTGTAGTTGAGAGTAAATTGGCCAAGGAGGAAAAGCTGAAGAAAGAGAGGTGCTCTCTCCCAGCTGAAGCAAGGCTCCTCAAATGTCTCTTCCACATTGTATCTGACTGACCAGCACAAGAGGACTAACAGGGCATTTCCTCACCTGTTACAGTAGCTTCCTTGTGACCTACAACATAGAACCACTCTTGGCCAGTCCTACTGAATGTGGGACTAGAGATGAAAGCGATATCTGTGCTTTGCATGCTAGGTCTATGTTTCATTTGCACTTACTCAGGCAACAAGAATACACTTTTTTTTTATGAATGTGGAAACGGAAGTTTGGGGAGTTGAAGAGCTCCAGCTGGCAAGCAGTCTTTTATGGCTGCAAGGGGACCAAGGGGGAGGACTTCTGAACCTTCACAATCAATCAATAAATCATTCTTTAGTAGTGACAATGTGTCATTCTCTTCCCACTAGAGGTCTGCAAGCAAAGGGGCTCAGTCACACATCCCTGTATTAGTCTCTTTCTTCCCCAAACTCAGTGAGCAGAGTTGTATAAAGACGTGAGAAATTCCTTCCCGATTACTAAAACAATACTGGCCTGCAATAGGGCTTCCTGCTTCAGCTCTCTTAGAAGCTGTGGCTGCTCATTAGAAACACCTGGGGACATTTTAAAAGCTCCTGGTGCCAGCAGCCAATTACCTTCCTCACTTTAGGGAGAAGAAGAGCCATCAGTATTTGTAAAGTTCCTCAGGTGACCTTAACTTACAGGCAGGGTTAATGACTACTGTCAGCTTTTTCATCAAAACTGTCAGGCCAGAGGCAGAATTCGCCATATTTAAAGAGCTGGCTGAAAGAGGTGCTGAACCCATGAGGAGGACAGCTCAGGCCAGAAGCTGGATCCCTGGTGACACAGTGAGCACAAGTGTTCCCCTTTCTTTTCAGGACCTCTCTTTCTCAAGCTCCAGACTAAGCTTTATAAAAGATCTTCACAGGCAGCCGTTACATGCCAAGCACCAGGACCAAGTTGGTCTGGTTCTGCTTTGAGTTTGGTCACTTCCTGGATAGATATGGGAGACCTCAACCTAGCTGCCATGTTCTCTGGTCAGATAGCATACTCAGCAAAACCCCCTATGAATGACCCAATTAATGGGGAAAAGACATTCCTGCTTCCTCAGCACTGGATGTGATAGCTCTGAGTGCATTCCTAAGGTCACCAAGGAAATTAAGCTCTAGATATCTATGGTGCTAACTCCCTCCCTTGACCCTCCTGCAGTTTGTATTGGCCAAAACCTTGGTCATGTGTGTCTAACTTAGAATTCCATGTGGAAAGATTCCTATTGGCCTTACTCACCCTGCTCCTGGTGTCACCTCCTAAACAGGATCATCAGACCTACACTCAGTTATTGGAAGCAACCAGAATCAGCATCATGACCCTTGCAGTTCATGTCTCTGAGCCCGTGTAGCCTCTCCTCTAACAGCCCATGATGTGGAGAGTTGGAAGTTACGCACAGCACTCCCTGACCACCACCCAAGGAAGAGGCGGGGAAGGGGCTGAGGGAAAGTTCCAATTTGGGATGTTTACAGTACCCTCCTTTTCCTGGCTCCTCCTCATCCCTCCCCTTGGAACTGCTGAAGGGCAGAAGAGTTGGTAGATAGGGAGTCGGCCTCAACCTCCAACCTTCCTCTGGGCAGAGATTCAGGAAAGTTCTCTTGGAGGCAGCAGGTCATCCATTAAATCAATCAGTTACCAAAGAGTTTATGCCAGATTCTTCATCCTCACACTCAGTGAAAGCTGAGAACCAGCCTGAACTATTCTCTTGGAGTTTAAATAGCAGGAACACAAGAAACTAGCTTTTTATTACCTGATTTGTGCCAACAGGAAAGGGAATTCAGCGACAGGACCTCACAGGGGGTGGAGTGTTCATCCACTGGGAGATACAAAATGCCCAACTTATTAGTGATATAAACAGCTATCAATAGTCTTGACCTGGATCTTTCATTCACTAGAAGATACAAAATGATGAAGTTCTCCTTGGTTTCCATTCCTATTTGGGTTCTTAGCTGAAATACTTGTCAACTGGTTAACCTCAGTTACAGTTTTACAAGAAAGACAAAATAAATGTTTGATTCTTTCTTATTTACCAGCTCTCAAAATAATGACTTGGAATCCTAGCATCTTCTCAAGGTAGACAAGGTGTTTTCCTTTTTGAGAATCATCATAGACTGTGGCTTGAAGCACACCTGGTGCACTGCAGTCATTATTCTAAGAGATGCTGAGATCTTCACACTTTGGGCCAGTGGGAAGTTTTTCAAGTTAGCTTTCGAGTCCTACAGAAGTAAAAATATTGGTAACTGTTTTCTTCTTCGTTTCACACACTTTCTGCTTCAAACATTTTCCCAGTGATCTCTAGTTCCTTTAAGGAGGAATGGTGTTTAGGTAATGGTCTTTTAAAATTCACTGTGATGAACACTCAATAGCCTTTTCAAAGTAGACAAATCCTGTTTGTGAATTGGACATTTGCTTGTATTTTTCTTTGATATTTTCTTCTTTGCCATTTTCTCTGTGTTTTGTTTGTGTAATGCCTATTTATCTGAGTTTTAGATTTCACAGGCCAGTCCTCTGATTTTCTCCAGTTTTTTCTTATGGCACTGAAGTTTATTCTACTTTCTGTGAGATTTCAACTTTTACATTGCCATTATAGAACTTTTTGTTTTTGCTATTCTGTTTTGTTGTTGTTGTTGTTGGTTCTTTTTTTTTTTAATTTCCAAGAGCTCTAGTGTATGCCCTGAATGTTCCTGTTTTATGGCATACTGTTCTTGTTCCATTATCCCCAAGACTACTGCTTATCATTTTATTCATGTTTCACGTATCTATCCATACCATACTATCTATCTATTTAAAGATCAACTGATCCTTCTGTTTTAATCTCTTCCCTGACTATCACCAGAGGTATCTGGCACCTTGATTAATGAGCCTTTCAAAGTTCTTCAGTCCAATCAACTTGCTTCCAGTTGGCTTCCTCCCTTTGTCATCCTGCAGGTGCATGATCCAACTGTCTTTGCTTCATAGGGATCCCTTCTTCACCTCCCCCATATACCTTAGGAATCTGGGTTGACATCTCTCTGTTGCTTATTTTTTCTCCATTGTCTTTGCACTTGTAAGTTAGTGACTTTTTATTTATATATTTATCATGCCACAAGGTTGGTAAGGAAACAAAGATAACCATCCATAATGCACTATATTTAAACCAAAGTTGTCTTCAATCTATTTTCTATACCATTGCTAAAGGAGCTCTTTATAATATGCATATGTGATCATGTCACTTTCTTTAGGATATCCCTTGCTGTTTTCAGGATAAAACTCAGTGAGTTAATATTTAAAGTTTTTCATGAGTCTATTTCTTCCCATGTGGAGTGGAATCAGACTCCAGAATAGCCATGGGATTCATGCAAGTTTAGGCACCAGAGCCAGTCACGCTTACCTGCTGACATGCCTGGTAATGAGCCACTGCCAGCCCTGCATCAACGTCACAGCAGCTTATGGAGTGAACATGAAAATACAGTGTTACTGCTGTACTTGGGTACTGGAAGAAGTTCCCCTCTGAACAAGCCTCTTTTAATTTTCCCTCTCCAGACTCTTCAGCCGAGGGTCAGGTGCCCATACCCTGAGAAGCTGAGAGCTCAATACTGGGCCTTTATATGTGATAGATGTTGGTAATTCAGTCTTCTGCCTGATCAATGTGATGGAAAAATATCCAAATTTCTCAGAAGTTGATTCAGATGCTGGTGAATGATAAAATGACAACCCATTATATAGGGCTTGAGCTCTTTTCGCCAAACCTAATAAAACTATAGTTTTGGGGACAAAAGATGGAGATTATAGAAGTTAAGACAAGTTCAAAAATAATTCAACAGGATTGAGGAGGGTTTTAAAAAGAGGTTCAAACTGAGACTCAAGGATTCTAAGGCAGAGTTGCACCCTTTTAACGTATGCAGAAGCAAATATGATTGCTTCCAGAAACTGGTAGTCACGCTCTCAGCCCATGAGAGGAGTTATAGTAGTTCCCTAGGATTTCCACACAAATTACCACATGTGGGGGGGGGGCTCAAGCAAGAGAAATTAATTCTCTTCTGTTTCTAGAGGCCATACATCCTGAATTAAGATGTCATCGGGGCTACACTCCCTACAGAAAGTCTAAGAAAGAATCCTTCTTTGCCTCTTACAGCTTCAGGGTTCTCTTAGCTTGTGGCTGGACTGTCTTGACCTTCACTTCACATGGATTCTCCTCTATGTGTGTCAGGTCCTCTCTATTTTTTCCCTAAGGAAACTTGTGGGGGCAGCTGAGGCCCACTAAGGTAATCGAAGGTAATATAAATAAAGATTTATTTTTTCCTTCTAAAGTTATATTAGGAAGTTCATCACTAGAAGAATATCTCTTGTAGTAGATCACAAGTATGGTCAGCTTCCTATATTATCTTAACAGAAGTGCTTAGTGGAAATTTTGGCTGAATATCAGCATCGTTCCAGTCATGAAAGGAGTGTCACATCTCCATCCTTCAGGATCACTTGCCCTGGATGTCACATCTGGGATTGAGACTGCAGCTGTACAATTTCATAGAGCCTTTGGAGTGATCCTTTGAGGTAGATATGCCTAGCCAAGGAAGGGTGTCTTACAAATAGGTTCAGGTTGTCTAGCTTGGAATTTCAGATCTGCCACCTATGATCTGTGTGAACTTTAGCAGACAGTTTGGTTGTTTTATTTGGTTTGGGGGCCTCAACTCCCTTGTTTGCATTTGGCTTAGCCCTTGTAAATTATGAGCAAGGAATGTGTTGTCATTGTGTATATTTACAAGTTTGGAGCTTTGAAGAGTTCTTATGATGGACAAACTCAGAAGCTAATGAGTAGGAGGGACATAATTCTAAGTAGGTCTGACTGAGCCCCAAACCCTTTCTTAGCTACAATAATATACCCTTTCAAGTCTAGAAAGAAAGGTATAGGAGATCAAAGGCAAGAGAGTCTTGGTAGGTCTTCCCATTAATTTCAGACATTGTTTAGATATCTTAAGTTGAAAGAACTTATATGCAGTATAGACTGTAGGTTCTCTTAAATCTACTTAGAAAACAAGTTCTTTGAAACAAAGGTAGAATTTTAACAATATATGACCATAAGACAGAAATTGCAGAGGAGGGCCCAGGGCTATTTTTTCTCCTCAACTTTACTGAGCTACAACTGAGATAAAAGCTTAAACACTGCTCTTCCTCAATACCCACCATATGCAAATTTGGTCTTTTAATTGAACTATTACAAGAATGAATAGGAGAAACATTAGAACTTATAGGCACAGGCAAAAACTTTCTGAGTTCCAGGGACTCAGCAAATCAAAGAGATAATTGACAAAAGACATAGTTGCTAAGCTAAGGAGACAGCCTAAAGAATGGGAGAAGATCTTCCCCAGCTATCCATTGGACAAGGGCCTGAGAAACTGAACCCTCAAATCAATAACCATATTAATAAATGGAGATAAATAGACCTCTCAGAAGCTGTAATAAAAATGCTCAACAGTGACATAAAGAAATGTCATAAAAAGAAATGCAAATCAAAACATTAACATTCCATCTCACACCAGTGAGAATGGTTATCATCAAGAATACAAATGACAACAAATGCTAGTGCAAATGTGGGGGGAAAGCAATGCTAATATACTATTGATGGGAATGTAAACTAGTGCAACCACTGTGAAAGGCAGTTTGTAGATTTCTTGAAAAGTTAAACACAGAACTACCCTTTGATGCCGTGATATCACTCTTAGGCATTTATCCAAAAGATTACAGTCATCACAATGTCACAATCATGTTCATTGCTACATTATTTACCATAGCCAAGTTATGGAAATAGCCTTTCAATGAATAAATGAATAAAAATGTGGCATATGTACAGTGAAATTTTACTCAACCATCAGGAAAAACTGACACGTCATTTGCAGGAAGTGGATGGATATATCTATCTCTATATGTAAACATATACAAGGTTGGATGCATATACACACACAAGCACATGGTACAGGAAGGGGAGGGTTCCAATGGAGTAATTCCCTTCAACAACTATCATACAGTTTAACAAAATAAAAACCAGGAGGCTGAAAACTTGTGGTGTCAGGAAAGGGGAGTAAGCTCAAAGGGGAAGGGAACAGATGGATGAAGAGAGGAAGGGTGAGCAAACGCAGTTGTAATATTCAAGGTATATATGTGAAAACAGAATTAGGAAAGTTGAGAGGCTGAGTGGCTTTGGGAGAGTTGGGGGAGAATGATGGAAAGGGTGACAGAGTTCAAGATACACTCTACTCATAAACTGATACGTTGAATTGAAATGCTGCAGTATAACTATTTGAAAGTAAATTTTAAAATCTGTGAATACATTTCAGTATACATTGTTGTGAGCTGAGAGTTGGTTTTGGAAAGTTGTTTCATCTCAAGTTTTTTGTTAAAGGGATGAACTATTTAGGTTTTTGTTTTGTTTTTTAGGAAAAATGAATAGTGCGGATATGGCTGACACATTGATTTCCACTCCAGCTTTTACATAAGACCTGTGTGAGACTGGACCAGAAGCTACAGTAAAGTTCTGTCTCACTATGTAAATGGAGATAAAATTTCTTGTCAGGTGGTCATTGAAGCCTCACTACAATCTGCACAATTATGGTATATGAGTCTACACACAAGCTAGGAAAGGAAGGAGTTTTATATTCTGTAATGGACAGTGAAGGGTTGGGAGATGGGTGTGTCATTCTGAGCATAACTAACTGTGTAGAGCAACAGAAGTATGCATTATCTGCACTACTAACATCCTTATACAACTTATACAGATGGCTACATTGCTTTTGCTGCAACTCAGCATACCATAATCACTAACTATATTCAAACAGAAAAGAATCTGAGGTAGTTCCTAACTGAAATACTGTAAGATTGTAAGACTAGAAAATGGGGCAAAAAGTGGTAAGTGAAGTAGAGAAAAACTCAATACCAAGTTAAGATAATCCTTTATTTTGATAAAAAGCCTTGTATTTAGTCTAAGCTCTTTGGCAGCCAAAGAAGAAAGGGAAACATAATAGAATAAGCTACCTAACTGATGCAATATTTGCCCACAGATTGAAAAAATGTTGTAGAACAATGCCAAACCAGAAAGTCATTAATCTGGACTGAAGGCATCTATGTGAGATCATTATTGTTTTCTCAAAAGGAAAAGATACCCTTTTCTGGGAAACCCGGGAGATGATGTTTAAAAAGAAAATAGTAACCTGAAATCACATTACCCTGAAATAATGGATGTATCTGGAATATTTTCTTCCAGTCTCTTCATTTAAAAATATAGATGAAATCAGTCAGGCACCAGTGGCAAAAACCTTTAGCTGTAATTTCAGGTACTTGGGAGTACAGGATTAGGAAAACAGCAGTTCAAGGCCACCTTGGGCAAGAAATTTCACACAATCCCTTCTCGGTGGAGAGTTGGATGCAGTGCGCATGCCTATGTTAGCTACAAAAGAAAACCTAAGATAGGCAGGTCACGGTCTAAGCATTCTTCAGGAAAGAAAGTGAGATCCTATCTCAAAAGCAGTAAAACAAAAGGGCTGGAGTCATGGCTCAATGGCAGAACACTTGCCTAGCAAGTTCAAGTATACAAATATATATATGAAATCATATATTATGCTATTTTTCTATTAACATTTTGTCATAAGAGTTGTTCCAGGGGCTGGAAAGGTGGCTAAGTGGTAGAGTGCTTGCCTTGTAAGCATGAGGCCCTGGGCTCGATTCCTCAGCACCACATAAGCAGAAAAAGCCAGAAGTGGCACTGTGGCTCAAGTGGTAGAGTGCGAGCCTTGAGCTGAAGAGCTGAGGGACAGTGCCCAGGCCCAGAGTGCAGTGCCCAATGACTGACAAAAATAAATAAATAAATAAAATACACTTACTATGTTTAATGAATGGTCCTGTATTATATAAAGTGAATAATTCATATTTACTGAGCCATGCTCATAGGTATAATTTGGCTCATTTAAACAAACCAATATCTAATATGAGCATTTCAGTATATAAGTGAAGTCCCACCTCTCTCTAATGGTATCAAGACATTTCTAGAAGCTGAGTTCTTCTGGTAAAGGGTAGCTAGGTTACCACATGTTTTAAGGCTCTTGTTGCATATGAGCAACGTTATTTTCCAGCAAGTCTGTTTCTTCTAGTGCATGACCTTCTACCTCACTGCACCCTTTTCATGGACCATCATTTTAGAATCTTTGTTAATTTGATAGGGGAAATGATGTCCCTCTGCTATTCAAATTTGCATTTTGTTCAAAACTAATGAGGCTGGAAGTTCTTCCCTATGTTGATTTGCCATTTACATTTCCTCTTTAGAGATTTGTTTGTCCTTTACCTGGGCATCTATTTTGGGTCTTAATGTTTTTCTTATTGATTTTGATGACTTCTTTATATATTAAAAATATTCATCTTTTTATTCTGCCGTGTTTGCTTCAAATATTTCCTAACTTGACATTTGCCCATCAATTCTGCTCATGAGTGAGCATTATGGAGAGAAATGTTAATATGTTATGAAGTCAAATTATTCCTATTATGCTTTTTTCCCATACATTTATATGAAGCAATTACAGCACAGAACTTTACTAGAATATTCCTTCTCTAGAAGCAAAGTTGAAAATCATCAAGACTGTTGTTTTTCCTTTTGTTGTCTGCTTCCGAAAATAAAGGTTTCTGCTGAAGTTAGAGCTTCAGGGTCCCCTAAAAATCCATATGTTAATATCTTGCTCCCCAAAGTGAAGTTATCAAAAGGTGTGGGACCAGGTGGGGCCTGACAGATGGTCCTTAGGTCACTGGAAATGTGCCCTTGAAGAGGACTGCAGGGCCCTCGCACCCTCACCTAGCTCTCTTTGCTTCTTAACCATCAAGTAGGTATTTCTGTTTACAGTTTGTTCACTTACTGCCTTACAACAGGCCCCAAGGCAATGGGGCCATTCAATTAAGGACTGGAACCTCTAAAACTATGAGTCAAAGTTAGTCTTTTCTCTGTATATAAATTATTTCACACATATTTTGTGCTGATATGTATTTCATATATCTTTTTTACTGATAGTTGACTAAAACAGCATGCTGCAAAGCTCAGGATTAAGGTTATGTAAAAGAGATTTCCTTAGTGGAAACCAAAACAAGCAACCAGATGAGGCAATGGGAATAGCTGGAATACTGCACTTCCTCTTCTCCTCAGAGGGGCCAATCTGGGACTCAGCATTCCTCTTCTTCAAGAGGAGTTGGAAAATATTTCTAACTTTCCAGTCTTTTCTCTGTCATATATGCCAATCTGGTACCATTTATCTATCTATCTATTCATTCATTCATTCATTCAATAAATACTTGCATCTTCCCTTTGCCCAAGAAACTCTATGAAGCATCATAAACTACAGAATTACCCATGTTCTCACTTTGGCATTGGCTTCCTATGTCCAGAAAAAGGGTCTAACATAAAAATATATAACTTTACAACATTTTTACAAACAGGTTGACTCTGGGAAGAATTTTGTCATAGTCTTACAGTTCTAGGTTTGGCCCTTTCAGTGACTTAGAACAAAAAGCAAAAGGGCTGAACTTGATTTTAGGTGCTATCCGAGTGGAAATGTCTCAGTTGGCTACTAATTAGAGCAGACACAGCAAGATGGTACATTCTGGTAGAAAACATCAAGCATTGAGGTTCTTCTCTAAGCCACATGTCCAATTCTGATCATCACTATCCTACTTCTCATGAAAACACTACTGTGTTCAACAGAGGCATGTTGTCAAGAAGGATGCCTACAAAAAAACAGCAACTGGCCAGTTACTGAGAGTGTGGTGGCTGCAAGCCAATCAGGTAATGATTTGCAAGCTGTTCAGCTGTTACTTCACATATGGAGAAGGACGGGGGATCCAAGCCATGAACAAATAGCCTATTTCCTACTTTGTTGCAAGGTATTAAGCCAAAATAAGGGCCCTGTGCTGTGCTGTGCTGTGCTGTGCTGTGCTATACTGTGCTGTGCTGTGAGAGATCTTGAAAGAAGTTCATCAGGTAATGCAACTGCCTTTGGGTTGCCTTATTTTTCTTCCTCCTCTTCCTTCTTGTTCAATTTGACAATTCACCCATGAGGGAAACTGAACAGTCACAATCTTCAATATTTTCCCACCCTTGTTCAATAAGATTTTTCAGCTCTGTCTTATCACCCAATCAAGATTTTTTCCTCATCTAAGTCATTCTCTGCCTGAATAATTTCATTGGGGCTTAATTTCATTAGCCTTGAAACAAAGATACATTGGCTAAATCTGAAAAAAATGTCACAAGATAAATTTACAGGTCAAATACCCTAAATTCCTAGAGACAATGGGGTTTGAAGTCTGCCTAGTGTCACACACAATAAACTGTAGTTTAATATCTCCAAAAACTTTTCCCAGATGGTTGCTTAAGGAGGAGCTAAAACACTGTACATACTCAGGGTTAAAAAAAAAGAAGGTGAGGAATAAGTAGAAAGTGAGGTGGAGGCAATCTGGGAACCTTTCTTAAACTCACACTGTAAATTTCCTATATCACGACAGAAGAACGCAAAGTTTATCAAGTATGTAAGAAACAAAACTTGACTATATTAGAAGTGACAATGAAAATCCAATGTCCCCAGGCTCCATGCTATAGCATTCAGCTACTGGAGATCAACTGTATTAGAGGCTGCTAAAGTTAGACACTTGGGATTTTGCTTCTCCAAAGCATAAGCCACAATTATTCAAACTCTGAGGAGGAAATACATAAGATACTCCTCAAGGGATATCTTTTACTCCCTATTTGATTTCCCCAAACCATTCCCCTATCAGGTTTGCTTGACTCAGTTCAGACAGCTAAGAGCTTTCAGCTGCCTGAGAAATCCAACTTACTTCTGGCTGCTGGTGGTACAGAAAAAAATCTAGCTTCTAAAACTGCAATGAAGGGTCATCAATCTAATGATATCCATGGCCAAGTTCAAATATATCTTTTAAGTCTAAGATACATATCTGGATGTAGTTGGTCTTCTGTTGCTCTGCCAACTATTAAGACTGTAGGGTTTGTGAAAGCTTGTGGTAGGGAAATAAAGAGGGGTCAGTGTACAGAACCACTGTCCTTTCCCTCAAAAAAAAACCCCTACACTCTGTTGAAAAAGTACTGTGAAGAAAGGCCATTTTCTGATCTACAAGAGGAAGGTCCTATTTAAGAACCTTGGGAGAGATTCATTGCCAGAGTTCCAAGGAGTAGAAGCATCTGGAAACAAGGACATCCAGGTTCATGCCATATGGTGATCCTCTTAGGGCCCAACAGGCTTTCTCTAAACTAGCCAGTCAATGAGCCATCTTTGCCAAAAACATCACAGAGAAACATGAAGGGTCAAGAAGACTAGGGGTGCCAAGTCAGCAGTAATGGGGCCCTAGTAAGGCAACAAGGAATGTAGGAAGGAAGCATGGGGGGCTCTCATTTCATCTCACTGATCACCTTAAATGATCATCATTTCTAAAAATATCTTCCACCTCAGTTCTCCTCCATTATCAAATATGAATCCAGTAACATCATGTGGACTTTGTTGTGAATCCTTTTCTTTGTTGAAGATGTTATTTTGCATACAGAAATGTTTGGTACATATTGGCAGCCCCTTAGTGGATGAATGAATCAAGAAAATGTGGTATATATACACAATGGAATTTTATGTTTTCATCAGATAGAATGGTATTGCCTCTTTGGTAAGAAAATGGAAAGACTTGGAAAAAATTTGCTTAAGTGAAGTAAGCCAGACCCAAAGAGACAATAGGATTCCTGGTTTGCTTCATTTGTAATAATTAGAATGTGTCTATAAATCTACAAGTAAACCCAATGGATAGTAAAAAGACAAAAAATTACACTTGGACATGATAAATTAAAGAGGACTCTAAATATTCACAAAGACCAAAGGAGGCTATTCTTAGAGAGGATCACAAGGATTCAATAGCTATGTGCATATGATCATATAAAATGAAGCCTATGGAAATAAACTTCAAAAAATGGAAACGAGGTTTTTTATTGTACTGTTTGTGGTTCTTTTTATTTCTATTTTTCTTTGGCTTATTCCCTTTTGTCACTGTTTTTATTTCTATACCCTTTGTCTTATATATAAGTTTATCTGATTTGAGGAGGGGAAGGAGAAGCATAGAAATGGTAGGACAAAGGGTGGACCAATTTAGCAGTGATACTCACTAGACACTATATTGGAAATGAACTATGTAACTTGGGGGAAAAAGGAGTCAGGAGAGAAATGGGAGAGGTGCCACCTAGCAGTCCAGAACAGAAGTTTTTGCTTCCCTAACTGACAGCAAGCCAGTTTAAGAGCATTGTCTCGTGTGTGTGTGTGTGTGTGTGTGTGTGTGTGTGCGCGTGTGCACATGCGCACGTGCACATGTGCATGCATGAATTTTAGGACTCAAATTCAGGTCCTGGCTGAGCTTCCTTTGCTCAAGGCTAGCACTCTACCACTTGAGCCATAGCTCCAGTTCTGTTTTTTTTTTGTTGTTGTTGTTGTTTTTAATTGGAGATAAGAGTCTCAGAACTTTTCCGCTCAGGGATGGCTTCAAACCACAATCCTCAGATGTCAGCTTCTTGAGTAGCTAGGATTACAGAGGTGAGCCACCAGCACCCAACTAAACAAGTCAAGTTTATTTTCTTTCCTCTGGGTATTGTATCTCAGGCTTCTTTACAAGTATTTTTCCCTAGATCTATAATAAGATGTTTGATTAAGTCTATCAGCTTGTTTTAAGGCTTTGGCTTTCTTACATGGCTCTTTGTAATGCTTTCTTACAAATGAGCCTATCTCTATTGCACTTCTTGTTCTATAATTTTTGGTGTAACTTTAATTCTTGTATTCAAAAACTTACATGCATATTTCTCAGATTAGAGATGTAATGCATATATCATTAAAAATTTGGAAGATGCATTGTCCAAAAAGAAATGTATGCTTTACCTGACATATAACTGTAACCCTTCTGTATCTCACCTTTTTAATAACAATAAATTTTTAGAAAATTTTGGAAGATTCAAAAGAGTACAAGTAAAATATAATCATGATCCTACTTAACCAAAGATATCAACTGAGAACTTTTTGGACCACTCTAGGATATAGGTTATATAACTATGCTATTATCTTTATTTTATATTTAAAAATTAACAGAGCATCATTAATGTTTTCCTGTCAGAATTCTTCACAACCTTGATTTTCAGTGGTGACCCAGTATTTCATATTATGCATATACCATAACTTTTTGCATACATTTCCCAGCTGGTCATTTAGATTGTTTCCTCTTGCTTGCTATAACTGTATCAACCATTTATATCTCTCTGCCCTTCTCTAAACAGACAGTTAGATTTAACTGTGCTGCAATCTTCTGCATTAGTGCCTTACACACAATGGTGGTCTGAACCTTATCCTTTATCACACTAATAATGCAATTTCCTACTTGTTCTTAGGGCAAAAGAAACACACCCCTTTTTCTTTACTAGATCTGATACGGCCTGCCTCTAGATCCTACCATATCTCCATGTGCAATTATGGTGCTGCCTCCATCACCCCCTTGGGCCTGAGCCTGACACTTTTCCAGGTGGTTTCTCCACACCTCACCCCTACAGTTACCTCTATCCAGTTTTTGTACCTGCTTCAGCTTTTCTTGGAAAGGCTCACTCCTGCTTGCTCTTGCTACAGCTTCTCAACGTGCTATTCAGCTCCTGCAGGTTACCTTCTCAGTGTGCCATCCCTAGATTTACAGTCTAAAGAAGCTGTGTGAGGCCCTTCCCATCAGTCGTTCTCAACATCACCCAGAATCACTGGGCTCCTCACTAAGCACTCCGAAAATATATGGTTCTTTGTGGCATTTAATTCTTTTTGCTCTTTAACCAAACATACTTCCTTAAGCTTATCACTGTGTCTCTTTTGTTCAGAACAATGAGAGTATCCAGCAGGAGGTCAATAAATATTCCTTAAATGAACAGATACATGGAAACTGCATTAGTAGCCTTTCATAATCATAACCAAATAATTGAAAAAGGCTACTTATTAAGAAAAAGAAGTTTATTTAGTTCACAGTTTCAGAGGTTCAAATTTAACATCATGGCACAGGCTCTGCCTTATGGATGATGGTAGGACACATGAGGGATAAAGATCAGAAATGAGAGCCAGGAAGAATATAAGGTCTGGGGAGTGCCAGGGTGTCATTTTATAACAACCCTCCAGGAAAAGCTCATATTTTCCAATGACCTAAGACCCTCCCACAAGGTTCCACCACCTCTTAAGGTTCCACAGCACATTCCAATACATGCACCTTGGGAACCATGGTTTTAATCCTATGAACTTTGTGGTGAGGGACCACAATTAATTAAACCATAGCCAAACAGTAACAAAGGCCGATTTCATCCTTATTTAAATGCTCTATGTTTTATTTGTCATCTGATAGGGATGTACTTTATACAAAGGATTTCTTAAATCTGGAAAACATACATTACTTGGGCCAATTATTGTGCTTCTGGGAATTTCCTGATGTCAGAGATAAAAGTAGAGCCACTAATTTTGACACAAGGATGGTCATCAAACACTATTTAGGTCAAGAATTGAAAGAAACCCTAATAAAGTGGGGGAAAATATTGCACATAATAACTTTAGGTGAATGACAAAATATTATGTAGTCATTAAAGCATGCTTATAAAGAATTTTAGATGACTTGAAAATAGTTAGAAATGTACCAAATGTTAATGGCATATCTGAGTGACAGAATTATTTTTTCTTATACTTTCAGTGTTTTATAATTTTTCTTTACTCAGCATGCATTCATGTTACAACTAGACAAAAGTGTAACTAACAAAATTTTTCTCCAGTTTCTGAGGTATTTGTACTTAATTTTTTCCTTTTTCTTAAAAAATACTTTTTATATTAATAAGTTTTTTATTGTGAAAATACCACACAGAGGGGTTACAATTACATGAGCAAGGAAATGAGTACATTTCTTATCAAATATTGTTGCCTCCTCTTTGTTTCTCCTTACCATCCCTGCCCTCCAAACTCTCCCTCCTCCCTCCCCTAAAGCCCTCCCCCCCCCCGCCAAAGTTGTAAAGTTCATTTTTCCACATAACATCTTGTACATCTCATTGTTGCAATGAGCATCTGTATCCCTATTTAAACAATTTGTTTTTTTCCCTTCCCCTCCACAGATTATACCAACACCAAATCTAATGAAAGCAAGGTTTATACTGTGGGCGAGGGATATACAAAGCAACAAAGAAATCATAAATATGTTAGAAACAACAGCAAGAAAGAAAAACCATTTGAATCCTTATCTTGGGGTTGCCTAACATCAACTCATCTGACTGTTTCTGCTCGTCTCAGACATATACTAGTTATTGCAAATAAGGGAAACAATGGGACCTATGTTTCTTTGGGCCTGGCTTACTTCACTTAATATAATTTCTTCCAAGTCTTTCCATTTCCTAACAAATGGGGCAATGTCATTCTTTCTGATGGACGCATAGAATTCCATTGTGTATATATACCATATTTTTTGATCCATTTATCTACTGAAGGGCATCTGGGTTGGTTCCATATCTTAGCTATGGTAAATAATGCTGCAAAGCTTCTGCATGGCAAAGGACATAGCTAGGAAGATCAATAGAAAGCCCACGGATTGGGAAAAGATCTTCACTAGCCATACAACGGACAAGGGTCTCATATCTAAAATATACCTGGAACTCAAAAAATTAAATCCCCCAACAACAAATCCTCAAAGAAACAACTGCCCAATAAATAAGTGGGCTAAAGAATTAAAGAGAAACTTCTCTGAAGAGGAAAGAAGGATGGCCAATAGACACATGAAGAAATGCTCAACCTCCCTAGCCAGAAAAGAAATGCAAATCAAAACAACACTGAGATACAACCTCACCCCAGTTAGAATGGCTATAATCTTAAAAAATATTGACATCTGTCCTTTTCCTCTAATACAAGAACTAATTTTGCAGATAGCATTTTAAAAAAATGTTATGGAATGTACAAAAAAGAGGAACCAGTTTTATGGATTTACTCCTATAAGTAAACTAAGAGCTATTAGTAACCTTCGTCTTTAATATATCAACTCCTATTACTAAGCAAAAAGAACTCTTAAGGACTTCTACTTCATTGTCACTTTCTGCCAAGTTGTTTTGTAGCCATTCAGTGGTCAGAAAGAAAATCCTATGACAGAAACAAAGCACTGCTAAGTGGGCAAGTATACTGGACAGAGTTCCTAACAGTACAAATGGACAATGCATATGTGGAAAATGTCTATCACCTTTAGGCGTCAGGGAAATGGAAAACTTAACTCCCTTGAGATTTCATCTTTCCCTTGTCAGAATCACAATCATGAAGAACATAAAATAACAACAAATGATGGCAAGGAAGTGGGGGAAAAGAAGCTGTCATACACTGTTGGTAGGGATTTTACATTAGTCTAGCCATGATGAAAATCAGTACAGAGATTCCTCAAAACATTGTGAACTATCATATGATTCTGCTATACCTCTCCTGGGTATTACTCCCAAAGGAATCCAAGTAACATGTAGTACAGACTCCCGCATAATAATGTTTATTGTAGCGCTAGTCACCACGGCCCTAGAATCAGCCTAGGTTTTACCAAGAGATGAATGGATAAAGAAAATATGGTATATATACAGAACAGAGTATTATTCAGCTATAAAAAAGTAAAATGTCATTTTCTCTCATATGCAGAATCTAGATTTTTTTTTTAAGACATGGAAGTAGAAAGGAAACTATTTGCAAAGAGGAAGGGGACTTGTGAGGTCAGCAAAAGAGAAGGGGATATGAAGAGTGAATATGATCAAAGCACATTATATGCATGTACGAAAATGTTATCTAATGAAGCCTATTATTATTATTACTATTATTATTATTATTTTTGTCAGTCGTGGGGCTTGAACTCTGGGCTTGGGTGCTGTCCCTCAGCAGCTCAAGGTGAGCACTCTACCACTTGAGCCACAGCGGCACTTTCTGGTTTTCTAGTGGTTTATTGTAGATAAAAGTCTCACAAACTTTCCTGCCCAGGCTTGGCTTTGAACTGTGATTCTCAGATCTCAGCCCCTGAGTGGATAGGATTATAGGCGTGAGCCACCAACACCCGGTGAAGCTTATTATTTTATACAGTGAAAACACACTACAATTATTTAAAAAGAAACACATCCTTGCTATTAGTTTTTGGTAAAGCAGGGGCATGACAGTAAGGATGGCAGTACTCAGAGATTTGGTTCTCAGAGGCCTTCTTAAAAGACCCCTCACAAGCAGATATCACTAATCAATCAAGGCACCCATTATATCTGACAAGATGATGAATTGACAGGGGAGGGGTTCTACCAGTCAGTGAGTTGACTCAGCAATCAATATGATAAAGAGAAATGGCCTGTAACAAGGGGGGAAATGGGCACATATAAATGATAACTATGGTTATTATTGTTGTTCTTGCTTAGCTTTTTTTTAAACCCATTTTTTTCTTTCCATTGCTGAGATTAACCAAGAGTAAAATTTTGGAAAAACAGACACTTTCACGACTCATTTATTCTCCTTGATGCTCTATCCCTGTTGCAACTTTCCTGCAGATCTCTTCTAAAGCCAGAAAAACTTTGTTGTTATTTTCCCATCTCGATCTGTGATATGAAAGGCAGCTCCACCCCACCAGGTGGCCTCCCTGGATGCTTAGAGCAGCTGGAACAGGCTCATAAGCGCACAGCCTGCCCCTCCTCAACTCCCTGGAGGGAGACAGAAATGAGGACACAGCACTGGGACACAGAGAAACTAAAAATGACAAATGTTTACCATCGGAAGGGCATTTCCAACTATCACAAATTTCCCACTTTTATTATTTCAATTGATCACAAAAGGCCTCCTACTTCTTTCTTTGCCTGGGACTGTCTCAGGCAGCCTCTCAGTTCTGCTGTACAAGTGTGCACCTTGATAGCTCACTGCTCCACCCATGGACTCTGAGAAGGATGGTAGCCTATACTGCCCCTGCATCAACAAATCCAATGAACTATCATCTTCCTACACAGTTCCAGAAACAGACCTTCCGTCCAAGGTTAATAGGTATCTTCCTTATGATAGCTGATTGGTAAGCTATCATCTCTGTACCAGCCATCAGGAAAGAGCGCTGTGATTGGTTAGGGAAATAAATGATGGGTCTCAATTGAGGAGGGCCTGTAAGTACCACATATGTCTACTGCCAGCTCCTACTGCATCCATCCTCTTATACTAACCAGGCTTGATGTGTTTGTATCACTGTAACTTAGCACTGTGTAAGAAAGGTGGGAGATTTCTCTAACATACAGTAGAGAAAATAGCAACCCACATTACCTATGCAATGGGATGGCAAGGTTACAGCCACATCTCATTCCAGTCTGGGACTGATCTGATCACTGAGGACAATCGCTCTGGGCCTCCCTCTGGATCCCTGCAGCATTCCCAGATCCTCACATTTAATCATTTCACCTTCTCAACTCAACTTTTCCTTTTGTTTCAACCACACTCTTATACTTACTCTTCCCTAAGTCTTCTCACTGCATCTGTCATCCTGCACTCTAGCAAATGTATCAACATACACTGGGATCAAACAGCATTGGAACCCCCTCCCTTCCTGTTTGTGCAGAATCCAATGAGAGAACAGGTTCTCAACAAGCATTTGTGGATCAAATCAGACTTTGTGGGTGAAGGAAGAGCTTTACGTCAATTGTTCTAGTCTTTTCATGGACAGAGAGGCAGAAAAGATATAAAACTGAACCCAAGCGAGCGCCTCAATTTCTAAATCAATAGAGCGAATCCTCTATAATTTCACTGCTTTTACATGTAAACACAAGGATACTTAATGCAAAATTTCAAAAAAGATGGAATCTTCTAAACAGAGAATGATTTGGTACCAACAATCAACCTATCCCCCACACAGATATACACACACATGCATAAACCACACACACATGCACACACTCACAAATAACCCATATTTAAGAACTCTAGGCATTCTGCTAAAATATTGATTAATTTGGGTTGGACACCTCAATATTGCTAAAGCTAGTTAATCGTCTTAGACTGAATCATTAGGGCTTTTCAAAGTAATCAAAGTAGAATGGCAGGCACACACACACACACACACACACACACACACACACACACAATTTTCAAATCAGGCGTTTAGAGGTTCTTTCTTAAATTCCATTTGCTGATAGAGTATTTATTAGTACAATTCATCAGCACAGGAGATCATTCATTGAACAAATATGAATACATTTCCAAATCCAGGTGTTTAAATCATTTTATTATTTTATCCAAAGTTCCTTTTTCTACACAAAGAAATTTACAGATACTTCCATCCTTATACCACCTAGTTATGCAGTCCTGTTAGCCTAGGTGGATACATCTTTTGGTAAGCAGAATTTTACTTTAGTATAAGTAAAAAAAAATTGTTTTCTTCTGGGTTTCTGATTTTTCTTTTAAAGTGGCTGGGAACCATGAATACTGAATTTACTGTTAGGAACTGGGTGAATTGTGACCGGATGACTTTCATTGAGAGCAGACATGAAGGTATATACAGCTAAAATTACACTTCCACCAGCTGACCAAGAACAAAGGGCTTCTCTGTTGTTTTTACTGTCAGTGATGCTTCCATGTATGCAGTCAACCACCAACCTCATTTTGGTTAATTGTTTAGTCCCTGTCTCAGAATGAAGAGGAAGTTGAAGTGCTGAGATGGCATCAACGTTCGGATTTCTCAAACCTATATCTTCTATTCCTACATTGTAAGTTTTACTTTACAGTAAGAACAGAAAGACAGAATTGAGACTGCTATGTCGTAGCACTTGGGGTTCCTGGCTAGCCCAGAGAGCTGTTGGAAGTAGGACTGAAGTGAGGAGATCAAGGCCTGGATTCAGTTGCACCAACGTTAGTTAGCTCCTTACTCAAATCACCAAGCTGGAAACGATACCAAGAATAAACTTTCCAGAGACACAGGGACAAGGGACCATGAAGAAATGTACTGGACCTTGGAAGTAAGACTTGAGATGAGCTGGGAAGTGGTAAAAGGGACTAAGTCAGAACATTACTGACGTTCAGTAAGAGCTCATTTATGGGCAGAGGATGCTGAGAATATTGGCTAGTGGTGGCTAGTGAAGAATATCTACAGGGTAGTCACACTATCTGCTCTCTCTATTATGCTAAGTACTCTAAGAAAGATGGGGAGAGACTAAGCAGCCTCTTAAAAACAAAACTGAAGCCTTGTTAGTGGGTTTGGGAGAAACCCACTAAGAAATAAAAGAGCTATCACTCAAATGGGAAGAACCCGTCTCCTGAGGAAGAGCCCCTTCCCTTCTTCAGCCATGCCAAGTCTCATGTGAGGAGAAGGATGTCAGGCAAGAGGATGAGTTTGGAGCTGGGTGTTACAGACCATACCTGAGTGGTTCCCCTCATGCCATGAGCAGCCATGCACACTGTGTGCAAGTGTGCATGGAGCTGGATTAAACACATGTTCAAATCAACAAATGGTTCTGGACAACGACTGAAGGGCAGGGAAACCAATGGGACATTCTGGAGGCTGTAGGTGATTTCTTGATGAGAAATGCCCAGCAAAGCTGTATTTACCAATACCTTCTACCCAGTAGTTCTCATTAACCCCTTGCTTTCCCACTTTTACCTACATGACCATGACAAGTAGATAAGGAAAACATTTCGTCCACAGTGATATAAAGAACCTAAAGATTTCTACAACTAGAGAGGCCATGAGCTTAGCCAGCTCAATGTACCAATGTCTGATTATAACTCACAAAAATTAACCTCCACAAAGGAACTATCATTTATAATATAAACTGATAAGGCTCCCAGGAGAACACCTGGCATATACAGCCGTTGCTAAACAGTATTTAATAGACAGAACTGTTATCTGAGTCTGGGTTCATTTTTTTGTTTTGCAGTAAAGCACGGATACCACATTACCTGGGGGCTGTCATCACTTTGCTCTTAGAAATGATATTATCTTAATCATGTCTCATGCTTACCATAAGCCACATGTTCCTCAGGTGTGCATCAGGAAGAGTTCACTCCATCAGTGGTTCCTAACTATGTAATGTCCAGTACAAAGCTTGCCAAAGCCTCTTTTGTGTAGGAGCTGCACTGGAAACCCAAGCATTTCTGCTTTCACCCAATACAGATGATGAGGGTTACTCGTATTATTTTGTTTGACTAAAATTTGCATTGCTAATAATATAAACAAAACACTAGAATCTCCCTAAAGGCGTCGCCACCTGACTATATATTTCCTTAAAGCATCCTGGCTATACTGGCATTCTTATGGCTGGAATATTCCAGAGTCCTTGGTTTTCCAGGAACAGTGCACACAATGTTCTGGTCACCTGGAATTCTGTTTGTGCCTACCCATACTGCTGTTTCTCTGCCAGGTTAACTTCTACTCATAAGTCACTTTGTCAGGAAGACTACCCTGCCACCTTCAAATGAGTCTGAGCCCCAGTACAGGTCTCACAGAGTTTTGTTTTTTTTTTGGTTGGTTGGTTGTGGGGCTTGAACTCAGGGCCTAGGCGCTGTCCCACAGAATTTTTATCTCAACGTTAGTGCTCTACCACTTTGAGTCATCGCTCAGTTTTCTGGTGGTTAATTAGAGATAAGAGTCTCACCAACTTTCCTGCTTGGGCTGGCTCTGAACTTCAATCCTCAGATCTCAGACTCCTAACTAGGATTATAAATATGAGCCACAACATCCAACTTTGATAATGCTTTTTATAGCCATAATTAAATAAATCAGTATAATTAATTATTGGTCTGATGTCTGGTCCTCTTACTCAATTATGATCTGCGCAAAGATGAGAATACAGATTGTGCCTGCACCACCTGGTCCCTGGAGTTGAATGTCTTCCTAGACAACTATTTCATGAATGAATGAATGAATGAATGAAGTAATTAATGGTATGGGAGGAAAAAACTGGCAGAAAGCAAGGGAAGGGGTGACATTGTCCAAAAAGAAATGCACTCTTTACCCGACTTATGAGACTGTAACCCGTTTGCTCATCACCTTTATAATAACAATTAAAATTAAAAAATTAATGGTGAATGAATAAAAATGTAATGATGTTGCTTACATATTCATTACGATGAGGGCACCACTGCAAATACTTCCAGATGTTGGAGGAGCCAATAATTCCCAGGATATAGTTCTTTTAGAAAAGAAGAGAAACAGCACTGATCCCACCCTAGAATCCAGTTGATGCCTCAAAGTGGCAAGGCAGTGGCTTCTCCAGAACAATGGTTTCTCCTAGGTTCAGTCCCTGGTAGTCTCATCTGAACGCTTTCATACACATTTATTAATTTCATTGATTAAAATTAAATAAGAGAAAAAATCAGTTCATTAATCATACTAGTTACTTTTTTGTGTGCTCAAGAGCCACCATTGGCCCCAGTACCTGCTGCTCCCCATCACTGCAGAGATAGACCATTTCTATCAGTGCAGAAAGTCTGGACACTGTTCCACACCCTCCAAAGCTCCAGCTTGCCATATTCCCTAATTCCAAGTAGTCCGCATTGCTCCCCATTTAGGTTTTGCCTTCTTTCCTAATATCACAGCTCTGACCTGGTCTAGTCAAATAGTCTCTGCTGATCTTTTCTGAAAGGACAGAGAGAGAAAAGATTTTTAAAAGCTTTCATGTGTCAAAGAAATAAACTTCTGTGATCTGTCTTTCCACCCAATAGATGTTAATGTCCTTTTTGTTTTCATTATTTTTCATGTTCTCTGCTGACAACAACTTCCTTTCAAGGTTGGCCCTCTTGATGCTGCCTTTATGTCGCTGAGCACTCTCATTTTACTTGTCTTTGAGAATATGGCCACATTTCCAAGGTGTCCTGACTGTATGGAAACTACATTGAATTTCCTGTTGGTTTCTCATCATTTCTGTCCTTCTGGGACCCTAGTCAGTTTCCGAGGCAACCAGTAACTGCTTCTTCAGACTGTTGAACCACTGTTGCAATATCTACACTTATCTCTCACTTACATTCACATGATGATGGGGAGAGATGGCTGGAGAAAGAAAAAACTAAGCAAACCTGCTTTCCTGGGCTGAACTCTCCTTATTTGCTGGCTTATTCCAACTGAGATCATCATGGCTTTGATTATTTTGTGATCATTTCTCTCAAGGCTTCTGTTTAATCTTTAGATTAGAGCTTTAGAGCAGTAATTCTTCTTTCGTATTTCATAACATTACATTAAAAAGTGAATTCTGTCCTTCCTAAGAGTTCTGAATTGTTCCCATGTAGACCCTGCCTTAGTCTGAGCTCTCCCAGAAGCAGATACCAAGACCAAGATTCTCTTGAAGTAATGATTTTGGGAGCTGAGCCAAAGGAATACCAGCAGGAAGGAAGAGAGACAGGAAGTGAAGTGAATGCAATCAATGAAGACTATGTTATAGGAACCAGCATCATAGCACACAGTTGGAGCTGAACCCACAGGAAATTGAGGAAGCAGAGTCAAGCATGTGACTCTGAGGTTAAAGAAGCTGAGCTCATCTCCCACCGTCATACCATGAAGGGGATTTCTTGGGAAGGGTGCTATTTTTGCACATTTTCAGACTTTTTGGCACTGGACAGGCAAGACAGGCTTTGCCATTCAAAGAAAGCCCCCAATGAATCTCAATATGCATGTATGGAAATAACACATTGTAAATTATGTATTAATACAATAAAGCTGTCAACATCCATGCCCTGAAGCTGGGGGATTTCGGGGGGGTCAAAGTCACTAACATTTTTATTTTTCTGCATAACCCTCAGATTAACCAAGGGTCCAAGGTAGATGATCCTCAAAGTTCTGAAGACTTCTGTACATTCTTGAAACTCTGAGCTACTTTTGATAGGTATCTTAGTGAATACTCAACTCATGTCCAAGTCTGACAACAGACTATCAGATGCAACAAGTGTCAACCTACAAGTCATGCACAGGTTCCACAGCTGCTTCAGGGAAGCTGGGTCTCCTATTCTCACTTTTCGTTAATACCCCAAGAGATGACAATTGAGGCTGACATCATTCTAGACAGAACCATTCTACCTCCATGGACTCGTTGTTCAGCTAACTCTGTTACCCTAGAGAGTTTTCTAAGTATCCAAGTCATATCTCAATGCTTGCTTTGACAATATCAGGAACATCAACTAAAACAACTATTCTCATCAGACCTCAGTCATCCTCATTCCTGAAACAGGAAAGGCACTTGATACATCAATCTCCTTACATACTCTCACAACAGCTCTAGGAAAGATGGCTGCAAGCTAAGTAAACCAAAGCAGAGACTTAAACGTCTGCTCTAGATTCAACTTCTGGACAAGGTTATCAAACTATGAGCCAGCAACATCACAGAAGTATTTTAATATTTGCATAAAAAGCATTTCACAAAATCTAAACTTTATTTCTCACAAAACTTAATCAGGAAATTAGGAGGGAAAATGTTTCACTTGATAATGGGTATCTACACAAAAGACATATAGCTTACATCATATTAAATACTAAAAGACTGAAACTTTTTCCCCAAATAAGGGACAAGACAAGGATGTCTACTCTTTCCCATTTGTGTTAAGAATAACTGAAGTTTGAGCCACTGAAGTAAGACATGGAAAAAAATAAATGACATTCATAGTTGAAAAATTGAAGACATCATGACCCTTCATGAAGTATGGTAAACATAAAAGTATTAGAAGGGATATAAGAGGTTTGTAAGACTGCACAATACAAACTCAGTACACAAAAATCTACTGTATTTTAAACACTACCAATGAACAATATAATATGTACACTGGAAATTATAAAATATTGCTGAGAGAAAAAAATCACTTCTACAAATAGAGACATGGTGTGTTCATTTATCAGAGGACTCAATACTGATTGTCATTTTTCTCCAATTTAATTTCTATATTCAACACAGTCCCAATCAAAATCCCAAAAATTTTGTTTGAACAAAAGGAGCCATGGTGTCCTAAAAATAAATTGAGTAATAAAGGAAACTCAAGTTAGTTTTACAAGTTTAGTCATAAGCCAAAAGGAAATGATCGCCAATGAGAGAAGAGACAAGACTCCAAATCCTAAAATACATTAAAAAGTGAAGATTTACATTAAAGAAACAAATATATAAGAAAGAAAGATAGGACACCTTTATTTTAGTAAAGTGAATTACATTCTCCTACAGCGCTTAAAGAAAATGATGTTGGTTGCCTTAGGTACATTTCTCTCTTGCTCAAGTTTTGAGACAGCAATCAACTTTCTTGCTTCCTGTTTGCATGTTATTTCATACCATAAGCATACTTCCCATTGTTGCCATTTTTGTCAGTCTGAAATTTTGAATTCTTTACTCTCTTCATACCTTTTATTTAAAAAATTGTGCTTCCCTTTATAATGAACTGCATTTTGAAAAAGGTTAAGATTTTTAAGATAAAAAGAAATGAGACAACTCCTTTTTATAACTACTTAATGATAATAAAATGTATTTTTAAAAAAGAAATGAGCTAATGCAAAAAAAAAACAGTCTTTTGGAAAACAACAAATGTCTGTCATCTCATAAACTGTTGTGAAGATTTTTGCTTTTCCCTCAGTTTGAAAACGCTGCTGAACACTGGATTCAGATCTTGTTTTCTTTCCAACTGCTATAGTCTCTAAGAGATTGTTATCTTGATTGGAGAGTTGGGCTTTAAGATAGGCTATCTCAAAGATTATTTCATGCCTTTGGCAAGAACTTCACTGGTTATGATACAAACCAATCACTCATATTCTGAGAGAAGGAAAGCATATGGCTTGCAGAATAAATTTTGTTAATGAGAAAACACCAATACAGGATTTGAAAGATCTAAATCTGTATTTTAAAATATGTAAGACATAGAGTGAAGGATTGAAAGGTGGGCAGAATGTGTTTAAATTGGAACCAAAAGAATGTGTTCTATTGAGTTGGAATACATACAGATAGGCAAATCTGTTTGCCAGAATGTGTGGTACACGCTTACATGCGTGTTACGGCCAATATTTAGTGAAATTAATGAACATGGTAAAGACCAGCCATATGCAAAGATGGTAACCAGAGGTGGTGTAGTCTGTATGCATGACCCTGACATGCTTTTCTTTTTCATTTTTGGCACTAATTACCATGATTTGACATGACTATAGATATTTTTAGACAGTGTATGATCCTGACAAAATAAAGTGTCAGGGAAAACCATGCTCTATCAACTTAAACCTTCTTCAGTGCCAGGGAGGTAATCTGATCTGCGCTATGAGCAAAACCAAAATATAGTGCTAATGCTGATCACATCTTATTCCAACCAAAAGGGGTGAACAATGTGGCGATGAGATTGTGTTTAAACCACTGCATTTTCTAAGACCTACTCTGTCCACTAACTACACATGCCACTGGCAGCATGTGGCTACTGAGTAAGCATTCAAATGTGGGTAGTCTGAGGTGAGATTTTGAAGACTTGGTACAAAGAGAACTAAGTAACCAATTAATAATCTGTATATTGATTTCATATTGAATATGTATAAAAATTATTCAAGTAAATTTTCTCTATTTCTTCTTATTTAAGGCAGCTATTAGAAGATTTAAAAGCACATTTTGTATCTTGCATTATACCATTAGTACATAATGGCATTCTTCATGGAAAGATGGATAACCTGTTGGCCTGACTCTCTGAGTCCATTCCTACATGCATTATTAGAAAGCAAGCCCTCTGGAGCCCAGATATTGGGAATTTCCTTTTGAGAGCTGTCAATGGTCATCTTCAGGGGTCATGTATAACTTCGGCAATTAAACTGATCCCTGGTGATCAGTTAGGGCCACAGTGCAGCCACCATATTATTATCATTCTTAGAAACAAAGATACCAAACAGAATGGTAAAAGGGATGACACTGGTCAAGATGTACTGTGCTCACAAACTGACAGGTTGAGTCGAAAGGCCTTTGCACAATTACTTAAAGATAATTTTTAAAGGAATTGAAAAAAATTAAAAACTAAGGGAAAACTCAGAAAGAAACACCCATGGGAGCTGGAAGTATGGGAATACTGCTATTAAACAAGGAGAAAATCAGACTTCCTCATTCTGTCTCCAAATCCTTTTCCTGCAGGCTCATACTTGGCGACCGCCATTCCAATACCATATACACATCCCTGGATACCCTCCCTCTTCCCTCAACACATAACAGCCTTTCACAATTCCAAGCCTTTTTCACATGCTGATCTCCTTCTGAATGCTCAGATTCCTCATCTACACCTATAAAACTTCTACTCCTACTTTAAAACCTACCTTGTATGCCTTCTTCTTTACAGTTATCTCACCCTGCTCCTGTAGTTTTCTTAACATTTTTGTATTTAATTGTTAGAGCATTACTAGGTTTCATAATTACTTGTTTCTCTCTTCATCTACTCATGAAAGCAGAAATTGTCTCATCTAATTTGTAGCTTTCTATGTGCTGACCACAAAAATCAATGTGTGTTCATGTGTTTTTAGATATGTATATGCATGTGAGCATGCTCCTATGTACATACTTGTAAACACATACTTGCTCACATACAAAAGAAAAATCTATAAATCTAATAGAGTTGTAAACTAGTTAACAACTTGTCAGTTCTGGTAAGGAGATAGGTAGCTAGTGAGTAAATTTTTTAAATTATGGTAAAGCATACTACATAAAAGTAACTATCTTAACATTTTAAGTGTACAGTTCAATAGTGCTCACTACTGCATATTATTGTATGATATTTTCATCTCTAAGCTGTGAAAGTCTAAGTTCATAGCTGTTTAACTCACTAGCTATACCCCCTGTTCCCTGACCCTAAGCAACCACTGTTTCACTTGATGTTTGTATGTCATGCTAGATACTTCATAGAGGTAAAATTACATAGAATATTTGTTTTTGATGACTGGCTCATTCCTCAAGGTTCATACATATTGTAGCATGTGCCTCTTCCATTATATGGTTGAATAGTAAGTACCATATGTCTACAGCACATCTTGCTATGTATTAATCCATCATTCAACACTATGAAAAATGATATTATAAACAGGGGCATACAGATACCTGTTTGAGTCCCTGATATAACTTTTATTTTGAAGCAGGGCCTCTCTCTGTAGTCTAAACTGACCTTAAATTCATGATCTTCCTATCTTAACCTTCACTGTTAGGATTACACATGTACCGCCATACTTGTTTCCTGTTTCTTCCTTCCCAAACAATGGAATATGTCACAGAGAAGCTCCTCACAGGTGAGTCAGAAACACTCAGACTCAGCCCTGTGGCCTGTGTTAGAACAGTTCTCATCACCCTATAATTCCTGCTCAAAACCCTGCATCCTGAGAAAGAATCCTATAGTTTCTATTCTCAAGGGAGGTTAACAGTCCTAGAACCCAGTGTTAAAATGCTTTGAACACTTAAGGAAGACTGTGATTTCTGTGACTATCTTGTACCTACCTATACCTCAAGGTGATTAGAAGGCACAATGCAGAGGAGTCTTTAGACTTGTTTATCTTGGGAGAATGGCAGCTTGGTCTTAGGGAAATGTTCAGACATGGGCTTTAGTTCCTCTGCTGACCTCTAGACATGTAAGTTCCAAACTCCTTTTTTTCAAAAATTTTTTTACAAATTTATTTGTGTAGGGGTGACACCAAGGCATCTGTCAGGCCTAGCCTCACAGATGCTGAAAGTCCAGGAGACTAGTTCTCTTCTCTATACCCTAGAACTTCAGGTCCTACTATATGTCAGATGACATATGATCATGTAGCAGAATGGAAGCTAAATTTTCAGGATGTCTTGTTATGCAACCTTACACCCAGGCCTTAAGAGAAATGCTTCCTGGCAAGGAAGTCTGAGAAAGTCTTCACACTGGTTGGCCAAGGTCCTTCCAAAGATTGAAGTTAGCTCCCTCTTATAGCAGATCCAAACATACAGTAGTTAGGGCCAAATGCTGTTATACTGGAAGATGTCTGAATCTCCTGGAGTCTAGTTACAGTACATTCTGAAGGGCCCTTCCCCAGAGGTTCTAATTTAGGAAGTATCTAATGAGACCACATGCCATGATACTGCTGCTAGATGGGACCCCATTTGGAGAATCATATATTTAGAATAGCATTTATGAACCTAACAATGACTGGCTGCAGGATCCTTCAGCTTGGAGATCTAAGCAGTTCCTCCTTGAGACCAGACAAACTCCTGTCCACTTCTCAGTGACACACATCTGGACTCATTCCCAGGCCCTTAAGCCATGTTCATTCAGCAACAGTCTCTCAGTCCTTCAGCTGGTCACCACAGAGCCTCAGGGTGATGATTAATGCTGGATGTCAAGTTGACAGGATGGAAGCAAACTTCTGAGTGTGTTTTTGAGGGTATTTGCCAAGGAGATTGATGATGGGTCAGTGAATTGAGTGAGGAAAACCCATCCTGAGTAAGCAACCCCGATGGAACAAAAAAATAAAAACCAGAAGCAGACAACTCACATTACATTTAGCCTTTCTTGATCAAGTTTGCATTTTTGCTGCTGCTGCTGCTGTCACCTGTGACCATCAGATTCCAGATTCTTCAGGATTTGAATGTGGACTTGTACTAGCGGCTCTCCTGGAAGCTTTCTAACCTTCAGCTTTAGAGTTGGACTACATCATTGGATGAATCTCTTGTTTTGAGTTCCCTCAGACTCAACAGCTACTTTCCCAACTCTGTCAACTGCAGATGGCTTTGGTGGAGCAATTCCGCCTCTGATTATCTAAGCCAACACAGGTAGTCCTCTCTTTTAATAGGGGGTTACAGTCATTCTAATCCTCTGTAAAAACACTCATTAGTCCATTCACCATGGCCTGGAACAGAAAATATATCTGGGATTCAATCTAAATTGCTGAGGACCTTGGTGGTAAGGGAGAGGATCCCTCAAGTCAGCTAAACCACACGACCCAGTGACATGGGGATGCATGCCAGGTAAGCAGTTATGAGAGTGTGCCGCCATGAGCACAGCTGAGGACACATCCTCTCCTGAAGGCTTCTGGAGGATTTTATTTTTTGTTTGTTTTTAAATCAAGGCAGCACTTCTCCTCAGATAAACACAGTGTACTGTTGTATGACCTTAGAGATTAGCAATCATCTTTAGTCAAAAAGTCAGCCAAAGACCAAAGGATTTTCTGGAGATTCACGGGGATGACACACCTTCCTTACCCCCGCCCCACTCCTGCCTTAAGTAAGCAGACTATTTTCACTGTGCCTGTCCAAAAGGCTCACAGATCCCAGGTTAGAACAACCAGATTGGAAGAAAGCTTGGAAGCTTCCCTCCTTTGCTCACATTCTCCATCTTTATGTCAAGGTATTTTCTAATTTAGAGGAATGGAGAGAGGGGTACCAGGGCAATCAGAGTAACTGTCAATGATAGGATGTAGGTCGTGACTAGATACACATTAGTGAGGGCTCTCGTGTGACTGAAAACAGGGAATGGGATGGAACAGTAGTGGAAGGATGCGGATGTAAGTCATTGATAAGAGCTCAGAGGGAAAAGAATATCTAGGATGAACTATAATTAAAATGTACTATCTTCCATTAATTAAATTTTCATTGAGTAAGTATCACAGAGTACCTCCTATATTTCAGACACTGTCTCCTACTTGGAATTCAACAGTAAACAAAATAAATTCCTGTAACTGTCACACAGTTTATAAGTTGGGGATGCAGGAAAATTAGCAAATAAATATCTGAGACAGAGAAAGGTGTTATTAGTAAGACAGTAGAATAAGAATTTCCAAAGCTCATCTTCTCACAGAAACATCAACTTCAAGCAACAATCCATGTCATAAAACACCTTCTCGTGAGCTAAGAAATCAAGATGAGAGACTGTAGCACCTGGGTGGAGCAAATAAATAGGAAAACAGACTGATGATGATTGGAAGGACAGGTTCACATTGCCCTCATCATCCCTTACCCAAGCCTAAGCAGTACAGAGTGGAGAGAAAGCCTCAGATTGAGGCAAAGAGGATGAACTGAGCCCCTAACTTTGCTGTGGACACCACTGCCAGGAAAGATTCCATAATCCCATCTTTCAGAATGGTCATAGAATCCCACACGTCAAATATGTCCTAATACCATGTTAGCCATATAACCTCAGAATTTCAAGCCCACTCCAGGCCAATAGCCACCCCCTACAAATCCAAGCTCCACAATCATCCCTATAGTCACAACTTCTAGGGCAATCCAGACTCCATGCTAGACACTAGGGACAAGCTCCAGACCCAATCAGTACCAGTCCAGTCCTATGGCTTCAGCATCCAGGTTGGCCTTCACAGGTTCATGGCCCAGTAAACCCAGCATGCATACCTCGCCTGTAGGTAAGCCCCAGTTCTAGACCTATCCTCCATAGGCCCCGTCTCCAGTCTACTACCATGAGCTAACCTCTGAACTGTCCTCTACGGATACAAGCACTAGACCAACTTAATCAAAGACTCCAGCATCAAGTCTGTTCATGGACACTACCAAATAACATTCCCAGAATCTCTAAATCAGAGGCCTAGAGAAGGTATTTCCCTACCAACATTGTCAACACTAGAATAGCAGTCATGTCTTCAAACATGCAAGCACTAGTACATGACTTCAGGGATCATGAATAATCAGAAAAATATAACATCACCAAAAGAGTAAAGAACTATTAACGGACACTTGAGAAATATAAATTTATAGACCGCCAGGCAAAGAATTCAAAGTAATCATTTTAAAAGAAGTGTATTTTTTCCAAGTCTTTCCATTTCCTAACAAATAGGGCAATGTCATTCTTTCTGATGGAGGCATAGAATTCCATTGTGTATATATACCACATTTTCTTGATCCATTCATCTACTGAGGTGCATCTAGATTGGTTCCATATCTTAGCTGGTAAATAATGCTGCAATAAACATAGTCTTGCTGGTAGCTTTAGTGTGGTCTTGTGATCATTTGGGTAAATGCCCAAAAGTGGGATTGCTGGAAAAAATTATATTAAGTGAAGTAAGCCAGGCCCAAAGAAACATAGGTCCCATGGTTTCCCTTATTTGCAATAACTAGTATATGTCTGAGTCAAGTGTTAGGGGAATGAACCCCAAGAAAAGTATTCAAATTTTTTTTGTTTTTGTTTTCCTTTCATGCAATTGTTTCTAACATATTTATAAGATGATTTTTTTGTTGTTTTGTATGTCCCTCCCCCATGGTATAACCCATGCTTTCACTGTATTTGATGTTGGCATAATTTGTGGAGGGGGAAGGGAAAAAACAAATTATTTAACTAGGGATACAGGTGGACCCACTGCAACAATGAGATGTACAAGTCGTTATGTCAAAAAACAAACTTTACAACTTTGGGGGGGTTGGGGGAAAGATAGGGTGGGGAGGGCGAGTATGGGAAGGGATGGGAAGGGGAAACAAGGAGGAAGCAACAATGATTGATAAGAAATGTACTCATTATCTTGCCCATGTAATTGTAACTCCTCTGTATGGTATTCTTACAATAAAAATAAAAGAAGTCTATTAAACTATGAAAAAGCAGAATGAAATCTGGAAGGTAAAATACAAACAAAATAATAAAAGAAAACTTAAGAAAAATCCTGAATTAAAGAACACAGTGACTGAACTAAAAAAAAATACCCAGTGGACTTTAAACAGCAGACTTGATCAAGCAAAGAAAGAATTAATGAGCTTGACAACTGGTCTTTTAAAATTTCAGAGAAACAAAAAGAGATGTAAGTGAAAGGGGTTAAGATAACCTATGGGAATTATGAGGTACTATGACAGCTATAATAATTCGGTAATGAATCCATTAAAAGATGCAAAATGTAACAATCAAGCACATAAAAACAGTAGGAAAAGTTAGAATGTAGACTGTTTTTGAGTGATTACTAGTTAAATTGTTATTAGATAAAGACACTATAATGATTTTTAAGAAAGGATTCAAAACATACCATTACAAATTTTATCAAATTATAAAGGAAGAGGAATGCAACTAAGGACTACCAAACAAAAAAGCCTAACAGGGGCTGGGAAGGTGGCTCAGTGGTAGAGAGCTTGCCTTGCATACACGAGGCCCTGGGTTCGATTCCTCAGCACCACATAAGCAAAAAGAAAAAAAGCCGGAAGTGGCGCTGTGGCTCAAGAGGTAGAGCGCTAGCCTTGAGCTGAAGAGCTGAGGGACAGTGCCCAGGCCTAGAGTTCAGGCCCCACGACCGGACCCAAAAAAAAAAAAAAGCCTAACAAAATAATAGTGGTAGTAGTAAATCCTATCTTATCAATAATAACTTTAAATGGAAATGTATTAAAATCTCCAATCCAAAGACACAGAGGGGATGAAAAAAATCCAGCTATGTGCTGTCTGAATGAAACTTAACTTTAAGGACATACATAGACTGAAAGTAAAGGAATGAAAAAGATACTCTATGCAAACGGGGAGCAGGAGAGGCAATACTTAATATCTGACAAAACAGACTTTAAGTCAAAGCTACTATATAATGAAGAAGCTTACTATATAATGATAAAAGAGATTGACCCATTAGAAGCATACAACTGTAAATCCGTATTAACCAAAATAGAAACATATAAATACATGAAGCAAATATTTACAGAACTAAAGGAGTAGATACTACGTAATAATAGTGAGGGACTTCATTAACACATTTGCACCAATAGTCATCAAGATAGAAAATCAACACGGAAAAAACAGACTTAAACAATACTTTAAGGAAAATGGACCTAACAGAAATATGCAGAACATTACATCCAATAGCAGCATAGTACACATTTTTTTCAAGCACCCACAAATCTTCTCAAGGACAGATCATATGTTGGCCACAAAATAAGTCAGAACAAATGCAAGAAGACTAAAATATCAAGTATCTTTTCCAACCACAGTGAAAGTGGAAATGCAAAATGAGAAAAAAATGAAAATACACAAATATGTGAAAATTAAGCAACATACTTCTGAACAACCAATGGGGCAGAGAAATCAAAATGGAAATCCAGAAATATCTTGAGACAAATGAAAATGGAAATCCAACATACCCCAAATTATGTCATGCAGAAAAAGGAGCTACTTGAGAGAAGTTTGCTGTGATGAATGTGTATAGAAGGAAAAAGAGTTCTAAAATAAACAACCTGATTTTATACCTCAGGGAACCAAAAACAGAAGAAAAGCAGGATCTATGCCAAAAAAGGAAAAAAATAAAGATCTCAATAGAAATAAATGATAAAGAGAATAGAAAAACAATAGGAAAGATCAAATGAAGGTAAGAATTTTTAGAAAAAGAAAGCAATTTTACAGATCTTAACTAGACTAGGAATAAAAGAGAAGATTTAAATGAAGTACTACATTACAACTGATATCATAAAAATACTAGTGATCCTAAGATATTATTGAGAGCAATTATACATCAACTAATTGCATAAGGTGGCATGGATAAATCCCTAAAAATAGCCAACTAAAAGAAAATGATGGACATAGAGAAAAATCTCAAATGCCAAATAATGAGTGAAGATTTTGAATAAAAAAAATTTTAAATCTCCCCCCTAGAAAAGCCCAGAAGCAGATGTCTTGATAGTTGGATTCTAACGAACATTCAAAGATTAAATACCAACACACTCTTTAAAATGAACTAGAAAGAATATTTCCAAAGTTATTTTTTTAGTTCAGGATCACCCTGATATCAAAACCAGACACAGATATTGCAAGAAAACAAAAGTTCAGGTCAATATCTCAATGAATAAAGATGCAACAATCCTTGTTAATATTAACAAACTAAATGCAACAATGTATCAAAAAGATAATACATTTTGACTAAGTAGGATTTATCCCTGGGATGCCAATTTTATTTAATATTCACAAATCAATTACTGTAACCACATTAACAGTAAGTGGTTTAAAAATTGTGGTCATCTCAATAGATAAAAAACTTATATTGCAAAAATTCACATTCTTTTATAATAAAAGATTTCAACAAATCAGGAATAGAAGAAAATTAAGACAATAAAGGCTACTTACACGAAATTCATAGCTAGAATCATAATTAGTGGGAGAAAATCCAAAAACTTTTCCTTCAAGATCTGGTACAAAAATCAATCTACCCATTTCTATTCAGTAAAACAATAGATTTAATACCCAGAGTAGTCATGAAATTAAAGATATCCAAACTAAAAGAGATGGCTTTTTTTTTTTTTTTGGTCGGTCGTGGCCCTTGAACTCTGGGCCTGAGCGCTGTCCCTCAGCTCTTCAGCTCAAGGATAGTGCTCTATCACTTGAGCTACAACGCCACTTTCAGTTTTATGGTGGTTAATTGGAGATAAGAGTTTCACAGACTTTCCTTCCCAGGCTGGCTTTGAACCACGATCCTCAGATCTCAGCCTCCTGAGTAGCTAGGAGTACAGGCATAAGCCACCGGCTTCCAGCAATGTGGCATAATTTTATATATAAAAAATAACTAAATTTGCCACTAAAATGGTTAAAATTAAGAAATCAATTGATGTTGCAGGATTCATGCATAATTAATTACAGAACTCAGTAGAGTTCTTATAGACTAACAAGCAGATATCTGTAGAAAAAACAATAAAATAAAACAATCCATTTCCATTAACATCAAAAGAAATACTCAGAGCCAGGTAGCACTGGCTTATGCTTCTAATCCTAGCTACTTAGGAGACTGAGATTTGAAGATCATGGTTCAAAGCCAGCCAGAGCAGGAAAGTCTGTAAAACTCTTATCTCCATTAATCACCAGAAAGTCATAAGTAGAGATGTGGTTCAAATGATAAAGTGCTATGCTTGAGCAAATTGCTCAGGGACAGCACTCAGACCCTGAGTCCAAGCCCTAGGATCGGTACAAAAAAATTAAAATTAATAAATAAATAAAGAGAAAAAGAGAGGAAGAATGAAAGGGAGGAAGAGAGGAAGAGAAAGAAAGAGGGAAGGAAGGAGGGAGGGAAAGAGGGAGAAAAGGAGGGAGGGAGGAATGGAGGGAGGGACAGAAGGAAGGGGGGAAGGAGAGAGAGAGAAAAAGGAAGGAAGGAAGAGAGGAAGGGAGGAAGGGAAGAAGTCAGGCAAGCAGGCAGGCCGATTTAGGAATAAATAAATGTGATTGAGGGGAAAATTCTATATGTGTGAAACTTAAAAACACTGAAGAAGAAAGTGGAATGAGACAAAAATAAGACATCCTGTGTTCAGGCTTGCAAAAATTAATTTTGTTAAAATGTCATACTAGACAAAACAATCAAATGTTGAATAAATTCCTGTCAAATTTCCAATGGAATTTTTAAGAGAAATAGAAATTATCTGAAAATTCATATGGAACCACAAAAGACCTAAGAAATCTTGAATTGTAAGTGCAAAGTTGGGTGCATTGCTCTACCAGATTGTAAAATACACTATACAAGTTAGTCATCAGAAGAACATGATATTGATATAAAGCTGACATAACAACATTAGAAAAGAACAAAAGGCCCAGAAATAAATCCATAATTTCACATTTCATTGGTCTTCAACAAAAAAACTAACAATTCACAATGAAGAATCATCAGTCTCTTCCATAAATGGTAGAATCAGATATCCAGATAGTGATGGTTTCATAATTCAACTCACAATGAATCAAAAGACTTAAACATAAGGTATGAAACTGAGAATATAAAACTCCTAGATGCAAATATAGGAAAGAACCTTCATGATATTGGATATAGGCCATGTTATTTGGTATGGCCCCAAAAGCATAGACAATAGATGTGAAAGTACACAAACAGGACTGTATCAAACTAAAGATCAGCTGTTGGAAGAGATGAATTTGTTCAAAGCGCACTGTGTGCATGTATGGAAATACCACAAGGAAATCCATCATACTACAGATGTATGCTAACTAAAAATTAAAATTAAGACATCTGCATATCAAAGAAAATAATCAACAGATTGAAGAAACAAGTTACAGAATGGGAGAAAATATTTAAAAATTATGTATCTGGTAAGGAACTAATATCCAAAATATGTAAGGAGCTCAACTCAATAACAAGAAAAAAGCACTTAATTTACAAATCGACAATGAAGGGCCTTTGTTTCTCTTTTGAAACATTTCTCAAAAGTAAACAAATGGCCAATTGGTATATGAAAAAAACACAGTTAAGCATCAGGGAAATGAAAATTAAAAATATAATGTAATATCCGCTTATATTTATTAGAGTAGATATTAGCAGAAAGTAGGAAGGTATATGTTAGTGAGGATGTAAAGAAAAGGAAACCCTTGTAATATTGTCAGTGGGAATGGAAATTAGATTAGCTATTATGAAAAACAAAAAGTTTAGAGTTTCCTCAAAAAATTAAAAACAGAATTGCCATGAAATGCAAATGTCCCTGCTCATTAAACAATTATTGGAAGTAAAAGATGTCCAGAGGTAAATGAGGGCTCTACCCCACCCCAGACTGTTAGGGTAGTTCTAAGTACTGAGTTCTGAAGAAACTTACTTTTGACTGGGAGCTTTCTCTAGCAGCTGGTAGATAAAACAGTCACACAAATAGTTCTTCCGGCTTCTAGCTGAGGAGCCAGCTGATGCATGGAGAATACATGCAAATATCCCATGTTTTATCCAAATGATGCTTGGAACCCACTGCTCAAGCACAGCAGGCAACATGACAACCTGCAGCTTGATGATGTTGAAACACGGAACACCAGCATATGTACGTGCATGGATTACCCTGCGTACGCTTATGTCATTTTGCAGGATAAATGGCCATTCCATTTCTGCCCATGTAGAAAGATGAAAAGCCTTAATTTGTATAGACAAATGTTTAAGGAGAGCAACTGTCCCCATCCCACTTTTTCTGACAACTCAAATGTATTCATAAAGCTAGCAGATTTTTCTTAAGTATAAGGTTACACTAAACAAACAAAAAAATGAGACCCATGATCGAACAGCAGCTGTCTGGAGCGATATCCATGGAAAATGAACTGGATTAGCCAAGCAGCATCCAGAGAAATATGTATATCATCATGATTACCTCCCATTTATAGCCTCACCTCTTGGGAGGGTGTTGATCAAGGCTGCCAGAGAGGATAAATCAATTCATTCCAATTAGACTTGGTGACTTTACCACTTGTGCTCCAAGAATCGGGCTGGAATCACTTTGAAAAGAGATTTGAACAGAAGCCTCCATCAGAAATGGACAGAAAATATGCTTTGGCAGCTGAGTCAGTGGCAATTGTACAGAGCTGAATGCTCCTAATTTTTGCAGGCTTTGCCGGAGAGTTACAGGGTGCCAGACTCTAGTGAGTACAGAGGAGCGCTGGAGCAAATTGTGCCCGTCACTGAGGCTAGCTGTCGCCAGTCTCCTGCTTGAATCCTCCTTGGGCCCCCGTAGGCCATGCTTGTTGCACGAATCAATTTCTACAAGGAAGCCATAATTCAGTCCCCTCTTTCACTTGGCATGGGTTGCAGTTTGGTCATCTCAGCTCAATGTTCTGTGGAAGCTCTGACCACAGAAAGAGGAGCCATGAACAAAGACAGATGCTCCCTACCCTTGGACTTAAGCAGGAAAGACAAGTGCATTCCCACTGCTTGTCTGCCAGCTGCCAGGCACCCAGAACAAAGATAACAGCCTGGCTAAGTTGCTCTCTAAAAAGAGGAGGAAGCTGCTTAATTTTAACCACTATGACTTTCATGAGTAAAAATAAAAGTCACTTCATTTGTCTTTTAAGATTATTGTCTTCTTCCTTCCACTACAGGGCCCTCCATGGCTTCAGTCAATTGTATCATCATCATCATCAATCAGTCATCAGGTCTCTAGAGTTTTGCATGTATTCCATCATGCCTTATTGGCATCAGCCTGCGCAAGCTCTGGATTTTGCATTTCCACCCACACATAAAAAGTGCCAATTTTTTGTAGACCCTGGCTACCAAATTCACAGCATTGTCACACAAACTGCTGACCTGTTTACTGAGATGTCGACAGGCTAAATAATGCTCCCCAGTCCCTAGGTGAGAATTGAGAATGGCCTCATGGCAGATGTCCACATAAACATGGAGAGAGATGCTGGTGGTACGGGGACATGCATCATCTGTGAGCAAGCACAGAGCAGACATTGTGAATGCCACTAGAAGGTCTCCCTTTCACCCAAAGATGCATTTCTTTCCATTTCTACTTCACCGTGTCAATCTTCATTGCTTATTTCTATGTTCCATACTTAACAGTACAACTACCTGCCTCTCCAGGCACTGTGAGGCTAGATAAATGTAGATACTGGTCAATCTAGAAAATTCCTGGAAACAAAACACAGTAATATTATAACTTGCTAACACTTTCCAGACATGTCTTCTGGAGACCTTTGCCTAGAACATGAATGCTAGTGGTGTAACCCATGATGAAGCTGGGAGGAGATGGTACATATCAAAGCCTTAGGAACAGAGATCATTCTATCAGAGCTGCTCCTCACCTCCACCTGGAAGAGGGGCCCCATTTCAGTTACTCAGAGTTTAGTATTTAGAGTAGCAGGGGTCCCTTAAGTACACTGAACTGGACAGTCCCTTTTGGATCCTTGAAAGTATCTCCTGCCACTGGTCCTTTGTACCTGTTCTTCCAAGCATCTGCACAGTTGGCTCTTTGCCTTCAGCCCTTTCTAGATCATCACAGCCATCATTCTCCATTCTCTCAGTGTGCTTTATTTTTCCCAACTCTTGTCACCATGCCCCTTCAGGTACACACTAACACAGCTGCCTGAGAGATCTGTCCAGAAGGTAAGTCCACCTGGATTAGAGCACTGCCACAGCTTCCTACTCTTCTTGGGATCAGTCTTGACCTAGAAGAATGTGACTACCCCAGGTCCTGCCTTGCCTCCCTCCTGCCTTGCTCAGCACCTCACTCACCCTTTTCCTCACTCTGTAGTGTCATTTCTTTTGTTTCGGTTGCTGTTGTTCATTTCTTAGAGTGCCTGAGATCAAACCTACAGCTTCGTACATGTTAAGCGTGTGCTCTATCACTGCACTATTCCTTCTTTCAATTACTCTAATGTCGGTGTCTTATTCTTAGCAAGTTTATAATATGAGCAGTCTAAAGACAAGTATGTCTAATGACAAACATCATATTCTCCTTCAATCTCACACCCCTAGGTCAAATTATCAGGAAAAAGTTCAGTTTACGGTGGGGAGTGTGTCACTGTTGTTTCCAGATGTGCTGGTCTGAAAGGTTAGTAGAGAGGTTCCATTACTTCTGACACTATCACACAATAGACATAGCATGTGGCTTTCTCTCATGGAGCATCAGAGTCTTTGACTCACTTTCAGCTACCAAAGGTAACAGAATGCTTAAATGTGAGTCCCCAGCCCTGCCCTATGGTCCAGAGAGATGTTTTCCTTATCATAAACACCACCACAATGGCCCAGATCCACCACCAGTCATGAACTTGGTCAGTCTTGAACTCATCAAATCTTCTCATTTCCAAAGAAGAATCAACATCTTGATGAAGGCTAGAGAGTAAACCCAGTGAGAGCACAACCACCATGCTGCTGGTACCTTTACCTTCCAGCCTTATGGCCAAGGATTTCCTCAGGTGTGCCCACCACCCAAAAAAGCTGACCTCGCCCATGTCTAGAGCAGGTGCAGGGGGAGGCAGGACCACATGTGGACTTATGGGCAGGCTAGCTTCTAGCACCATGGTGGATTTATCATAGGCCCCTTCCCACCCAAAAGGCACAAGGCAGGCAACCACACCAGTAAGACTTGAGCTCTATGGAATGCCATCCTACCATTCACAATTCCTGGGCTGTTTTCTGAAATTCCCCTGATTAATCAATGATTTTCCATTTCTAACCATTAGTCCTCATCTGCGTGTAGTCTCTATAACCTGGGGTCATTTAAAAAAAGCCCTAAAATAAAATGTGTTAGACTCTTGGGGGTATATAATTGAGTCCCTGACATTTTTTTTTAAAGGAGAGCAGATGTATGCCTCTTAAGCTTTGGGAGATTCTGAACACATTTAGTCATTGAGCTCTTTTCATTAGAAAAACTGTGTCTTCCTTAAGACCTAACACTTCAATTCTGGTAACCATGGAATAAGAGGAGAGAGATTAGTAAAATAGTTGCCAAAAACCCAGGAAAAGACTGAGCTTTGGGGACCTGTGTGTCTCATTATCAAATCCTCCAAAGACTTCCTGCTTGGTCACAAACATTAATCCTGGGTGGAAGGTCAAGGAAACAAGGGAGCTTTAAACCTTATTAAAGAATATAAGAACAACATAGAAGATCTTCAATTAAGTGACTCATTTGGCCCCAAATTCAAACCTGAATTTTTACATTGGTTCAATTTCTCCTTTCTTCACTTGCTGAACAAACGTGGCCAACCATGCTAACCAAGTTTAGCCAGATCACATTTACTTTTATCACAATCAATTAGCTGAGTTTTATTTTCCATTCAGGGATAATTTACAGCCAACAGCTTAGGGTTTAGAGCAGGAAGTCTTGCTTTGGCCACTGATAGCTTCCAGGCCTGATTTATTTCTCCTCTTTTAATGACAGTGACCCAGAAAACTTTCTTTAAAAGTCTATATAGGCCAAGCTGTGTTCTACTATAGGTCCATTGCACCATCCATGCCCAGCAAACTCCACAGACTGAACAACGGATCCAAACTGTGAGCATATTCAAGCTCTGAATTGGACTCTAGAGGGTTCTATTTCCCAGGCAGCAGGCTCTACCAGAAACTTCCACCTACATAGATTTGAAAAAGTTTCAAAAAAAGAAATGATTCTTTGGATGGAGGGTCAGAAAACTTGTGTAAAGGGACAGAAAATAAATCCTTCAGTTTCTGGGCTGGCAGGTCTGTGAAGCAGCTACTCAGCTTCCATGTGACAGGAAAACAAAGATGCAATAATGAGTATTTGACGCTATGTCCCAATATTATATTTTACATACAAGTATGACTGTAAGTAGACCTGGCCTGAGGACAATAATTTGCCATCTACCAATGAGCCTCTCCCTTTTTAAAATGTTGTCTTCTTTCTAATTAGCTTTTCTGAACAGTTCTGTGCAGAGGATGAATCTGCATGACAGACAGAAAATGGATCCTTATCACCCTTGGAAATAGGCTGACTAGTGTTCAAAATCCATGTAAAGATGCAGCATTGGAAGATCTTTTCCCATTTCTTTTCTGGAAGCATTATTTATATAAAAGAAATGGCAAAGATTTTAAAGCATATATTGACCAATTTTTGAAAGATATTTACATTCAAGTAAACTGGAACAAAAAAAAGAGAGAGAATAGTCGCATCCATATATAAAGCCCTTTTGTGCCAGCTCAGACCTGATGTCTGTAACTATGGCTAGTTTCATCTGTTCTACATCTGCCCCAAAATGGAATTATGCAGAACGGATTCTGAAGTCTGGTGTCTTCATTCAGCATCCTGCATTTATAGTCCAGTCATGTGCTCTAAGGCATGCTATCAGTGCCCGTTCCTTTTGATTACTGTGCTATATAGCTCATTGCCTATGTAGGCTACAATTTATCCTTTCCTCTCATGACAAGGGCACCCTGCCCCTGACCCCTCAAGTCAAATTCATTCCAAATCAAAATGAGTAGAAGTACTCCCAGAAGTGCCTATACTGGCAAGGCACATTCAAATATCTATGTAGATCAATGTTAATCTCCCACCCCATCTCCTCACACACACACCAAATTGGACACCATGGCTCAGTGGGGAAAAAAATGGGGAAATGTGCACACTTTCACTAATAAATTATCCCTCTGTCACCAGAATCCCAAGTAGGCAGCTCTGGCAAGTTCTCTAGACACCATGAATGTGTCTCTCCCAAGCCTTTCAATGGCCATGTGATGGACAGGCCTGTGGCATTTCCTCCACGAACACTGGACTGAGAGTCTGGACTGCATAATTAACACCCATGGTTATTGTTCAATGCCTGCACCTGGCACTCTTAATTTAATTATCTCTCCATTTCTACAATTCACTGCACACTGGTGACTGCTCCACCTGGCCATCCTTGCCCTCAATCTCTACTCGCCTGCAGGACTTTTCATCTAGAAATAATTAGGAACACAGGCTCCTCTGTCTCGTGGCCAACTCAGCTATGAATGCTCCTAGACCAAGAGGGAAGTTTTATCTCCAACAAATGAAGTCAGCAGCCGTGTTAAAGGGACAGGGTTGACATCTAAGTATTCCTGCTGTACTGGGAGCTAGTTTTATTTTTTTTAAGTGGTAATGACCTTTTAGAACACTTGGAACACTCTTGTTCTGGGACTATGCTTTTCCCCTTGGCTTGCTTGTAGTGAAGAGAATTAGAATCAGCCTCCCAGCAAAGACAGAACAATAGGCTTCCAGGACTATCCACACTGGGACCCACAGGGGCCTGAGGGAAAGGCAACCTAGAGATGACTCTGGGCCTGGTTTTTTGTGTAAGAATCAAACTTGAATACAGCTAGCTTCCCATTTGTCATTTTTGTCCTTTTGCTCTTAGCCTCTTGTTGAATACTGTCCCTATCAACTAAAACCTCATTTCCCCAAACGGCAGTTTCATTAACAATGAATAAAATAAAAAGAACAAGAGTAAAATTACAGAAAATATTAGTAGGGGGTAATTCACTGCATTTCAGGAGACACCGCCATTTCCCCTCTCCTTACCCCCATATAGTCCTCTAGGGTGTACTTGAGGATATTCATATACTTGTACCAGCACCTATCTGTGCACATCTGTAAACTGGTGTGCACTCCACCCAGACTCATATTTGAGCACTCACAACTATGCACATGTATGGGGTTAAAATGACTGAATTTAGATAATCAGTTTTCCCCAACTTTTTATTAGTATCAGGCAGTAGCACAAGGGAGTTTCATTCTAATGTCTATATACACACACTATCTACCTCGATCAGACTTACTCCCATTACCACTCCCCATCATCTCCCTCTCCTTCTTCCCAAACCAACCTCAACAAGCTTCACTGTTCCATTCTCAAAACATGTATATAAAGTATTTTGACCACATTCACTCTCCTTTAACTTCTCCATTTACCCTTCCCCCTTTTAGAAGTACCCCCATCCTGGACAGGAACAGTTTCCTATTCCTGTCCTTTGATGTTTTCTAGTACACACTAATTGCTGTAAGAGTTATCACTGTGGTATTCCACACATGAATATATGTTTTAATCAGATCAACACCCTCTCTTACTCTCACTTACCTCATTCCCACCCACTCATATTCAACGGCTTACAATGAATTTCATTTTGCCATCTTCATTCACAAAAGCAATATATTTCAGAATTTACCCTCTAACCTTCTCTCCATCCCTTATTCCCTCAAACAGTCCCAAAATTACACACAGACACACACACACACACACACACACACACACACACACACACACATATGCATGAATTTATGTATACAATTACCTTTTAGGTCTAGCATCCACATATGAGAAAAAAACCCTACCTTTGTCCTCTGGACTGGCTTACTTCACTAAACAGGTCGTTTCCCTTTCTTCTTTGTGGCTAAATAATACTCCACTGTGTGTAACAATTTTTTGATCCATTCATCCATTGTAGGACATCTGGGCTGTTTCCTTATAACTGGGATATTGTGAACAGTGCTGCAGGTAATCATAAGGTGTTTTTTGTTGTTTGTTTTATTTACTTATTTATTGTTTTATTTTTGTACCAGCACTCGGGCTTAAAGTAAGGGACTAGGCACTATCCCTTAGCTTTTTCCTTCAAAGCTAGCATTCTTCCACTTGAACCACAGATCCATTTCTAGGTTTTTTTTAGATAGTTAACAGGAGATAAGGATCTCACAAACTTTCTCTCCCAGGCTGGTTTTGAATTGTGATTCTCTGATCTCAGCCTCTTGAGTAGCTAGGATTACATACATGAGCCACAGATACTCAGCAATAATCAGTTTTAAAGAAGAAAGCTAAGCTGTCATGAACCTCTTTATTCCACTGTCTTTCCAGACATACTAAAGAACCTTCTAAACAGGTGTAAGAATTTTGAAGATCTATTCTCATTTAAAAAGTATCCTTCCTTACTCATAAATTGTAGATCACCTATTCAAGTAGAAAAAAATATCTTAGGAAATTCTGATTTTTTTTTCTGAGCTTTAAGGGCATGAAAGGGAGTTGTAGAGCCCCACTTTGTGAATACTTCAGTAACATCCCCCATCCTATCTCCCTTTGCTCAGAGGCTCAGGCTAGGCAACAGAGGGCAGGGCATGCTAGCTTCCTGGTCTGTCAGATGATTTCACTGCCAAGTTTCTGAGTAGAATTGGCTACAACACACTTCCAATGACTTACAGCATCTGTCATGGAGCTTGATATGGTACTTCCTTCCCTCATATACCATAAGGCCATGTGCCCAATAAATGTAGTAACTTCATGAACTCTGTAACCTGTGTGGGCACAATCTGTCTTCTCAGGCCAGAGACTCTGAACACTGGAGTTTTCTCTTGGATCTCTGTCAGCCCTGTCCTTCTTTCAGACAATCTCTCTTTATAGATAAGAAATTGTGTTTATCTGGGAAGTTGGTGCAAATGCACATACACATACACACATATACACAAGGCAGCTACAACCACTTTTCTTTCTCATCAGCATAAAAGCAAATCTACCCTATTTTATGATATTTACCACACTACAGTGTTGGGATATATTGTTCTTAGCTTCAGAACACAGTCTGCCAAGCCTTTACACCTGGAATGAAAAGTCAGGTCTTGAAGCCCAAGAATCCCAATTTCAAGATTAGGTTCAGATGCTGACTCTGAGACAAAGGTTTTCATCCAGGTAATCATGTAGTACTGAGACTCAGTATAGGAGTTTGGAGGAGATAAATGGATAAATTACATCTAAGAATACAAGTGTTCTTATGTCATTTACTACAGTGGAAACTGGAGCTTACTAGGAAATGGAGGTGTGGGATTCATAGACCAAGTGCTTCAATATCTCACCCAAGGGGTAAGGGAGTTGGTGCATTTATATACCAAGTCCATCCGTCAGGATGCATAATTTCTCTGGCTTACAGTTTACCACAAAGGCATATAAAACACACTTAGGTGGCCAGAGGAAGTCCTCCAGACAAAGGAATGCAGGTAAAGGAAATAAGTCGGGCTCTGGTAGCCCCTAAAATCCTATTGTCCTGCTGCTGACAGAACTGTGATTCAGACATACCTTACCTTCGTTGACATACACTAAGCCCTCATCTACAAAATGCTGACTTCATGCCTACCACACATGCTTGTGGTAGAAATTACCTCTGATGATGCTATGAACCAAGTAATGACAAAGTTTGGACAGATGATTACTGAAAGTCCCAAGCCACTATGAGCAAAAAATCTCCAAGAGACGTAAGAAAGACATGGATCTGAGCGTGAAGCAGAAGTTCCATTCCATGATGAGGACTCCACTTGATTAAGCCTGCAAGAAACAGGTTCTCAGTCTAATTTTCAGGGGCATGAATCCAACCTGCTTCATCAGCAGCCTGGCTCAAGGGAAATGTGTTACTATAATAGGAATATAACCACTCATGCATGAACAGAAAGAAAAGGCAACTTGAGCATCAGGAGGCTCAAAGTCCACCGTGCTTTCTCAGCTCACTCCAGGGTGACAGATAAGCAGAGAAACAAGAGGTCAGATCAGCAGAGAAACTAGGGGACTTTCCCATTTTTGAAGCATGACTGGAATTCCTTGCTTTGTTCTCAGGATAAATCATCAACTCTGCATAAGTCGGAGGCCCCTTCTCTGCAAGGACTTCATCCCATTTGACATCAAAGTACCTAGGATACCTTACAAAACAATGTTGAGAAAAGCTGGTGTCAATGGCTAGTGATAACTATATAAATAAATGACCTGGATAATCCTACATACACATCCGTCCTGAAAAAAAAAAAAAAACTATGACCATACAAAACAAGGATCTAGGATGTGTAAATATATACACTTCTTCCATGTATTCTACTCTCAGACATTTTCATATTACCTTGGCTTAAAAATTGATCTTGGCAGTCAGATGTAGAAGTCCACTCACTCCAGAAAATGATACTTAGCAGGCCCTAAAGCTCTTTCTCCACCTAATCCCTTCCCCTCCTCATATCCCTCAAAACAAAGCTGTCTTCACATAGGACCCAGGGGCCAAGAATGTTCACAAATTCTGTGCAATGGCTAAGTTCAAACTGATAATTAGATTACCCACGGATTGACAATCCTCCAGAAATCAGGAACTGCCATTTTAGAAAAAAAAAAAAGGAATGGAAATGATGGACCTCTGATGGCATACAAGCTGCCCAAAAGACAGAGGGATGCTTCTCAAACATACCCAGGTGTCCCCGGCCAGAGGTACTAGGAATAGGTATACTTTTTAAAATATATTTTTTACTTTTAAGTTTTTATTGTAAAGGTGATATACAGCAAGGTTGCAGTTACACAGGTCAGGTGATACATTGAAAATGAATAGGTACACTTGTGGCAGATTTTTGTGATCATGGTTGGATACAGGAATAAAATCCATCTATAGTCATTATATATTTTTTTAATTCAAGCACATTTACACCACCAGCATAATACATCCATGTTTGCTTTAGCTTAAGAAATCTTCCAGGGAGTGATAGTCCAGAAGTCACATTTATTGGCTTTATATTGTCAATGAAGGCTAGGCAGATGGTCCTAAAGACAAGAAGCTTGAGAAGTTCTCACAACACTGAGGGGAAATTACAAGGGAGACACACCAGGGTTCTGGGCAGTTAAGAATCCTGCTCGGCTGGCAACAGATCTGCTTGACCCTTTTGCCTTGGCCCTGGGCTTCTCATTTTCTTTGGTTTTTCTTTTTGAAGGTCACATTGCCTTCATGCCCTTGCTCTTTCAATGAGGAAATAAGGTCTAGAAATTTGGTTTTCTAAAGCCACATGGCATCCTGGACATGATGATAATGACCAGGAGTTCCTACTAGGGCTTTTTTTCTGCTGGACCTGCCACCTTCTCTGAGATGTGGGGGTGTTCTCTTTGTCCTTTTTGTTTTTTTATTTTCATTCCTTTTTAGTTTTCTAAATGTTTGACACTATAAACCCACGTTGTACATTATTCTTTCCAGTCTACCAATTCCCCATCCAACATCCCAACCAGGTGAGCTCAACCAAGCCCAGGAATATCACTGCATAGGAGGTAGCAGTGGAGGTAAGGCTGGCTAGCAGAGCAAGGATGGTTCTAGAAGAGGCCTGACTTCCTTGGGGGTCTGCTAAGATGTAAATTAAACTCTCTAAGTCAACAAACCCCAAACCCAAACCTGTGTAAGATAAAATGAGGCAGGGCAGGAAACCAACTTCAGGCCCTAGAGAAAATTTACAGCTAGGATCTTCTCTCAGAAAGAGACCAAATGATCACAAAACTGAAAAACACTCTCCTACCTCCAATCGGTACCTAACTCAAACACATATCCTCTCTACGCAACACATTCCCTTGTGGTCCCACCAAGCCTTGGGCCACCAGAGGTAATGGTGAATCAGACCTTTCTATGGACAGGTCCTAATAATTGACTTCTGATGCTATCTGATTAAGTCTGCAATTCTTCCCTCTAAAAAGAAGTTGCTGGCTATTCCGTGTCCTTTTCTTGGTGCCGAGCAGGTAAAGGGAAGACCCTATATTTGCTCACATTGCCCAATTTCTCCTGAGGAACCCTTCCTTCCCATTCTCTATCACAGAAGTAGCCCATAGAGGCCCTGAGACATCAACACCAATTAGTAGACAGCAAGCTTATTCAAGGCTGGGTTTTTCTGACTGTTCATGAATTTGATCCTCTTGTTGTTTTCCCATTTTCATGGAAAATGCACTCATAGTGCCTGCCCCTAGACAGCACTAACGAGGCATGGTCATGACCATCATTCCCTGATGAGCCATTTTTCTTCCTTGTTCTTCAATTTGCTCTTTGCCTTTTCTTCTCAAATGTTCTGCCCAGGTGAGCCTATTTCTGCACCTCTTTTCCTAGGTAAAGGATTTTAGGCAAATGCAGCTATAGCCCATCAGAAGTAAGACATGGTGTTCAAGGTCATTGCTTAACTTCATATGGCTAAGAGCTACCATTCTGAGAATAGGAGATTTAAACTGGTCTGGTGTCCTACTTCACTAAAAAGCATGGGGAGTAAATTCATGCTTGTGTATATAATTGGTCCTACATGTTTACACTATCATTTTATTATTGATTTTCCTTAAGTAGTTGTACAAAGGGGCTTTAACCCAACTTGTCAGTTTGTGAGTACAATGCATCTTTTAAAAATTCTCTCTCTTGTGCTCTCTCTCTAGATAGATAGATAGACAAACAGACAGACAGACTGACAAACAGATAGATATTCATATATTTATCTATGTTGGTGTAGTTGAAATCCCATTCCATGTTAAAGAAGTAAAAGTTTGGTTACTTTTGAAAACTGAGTTTGGAAGGAACCTCTTTCTTGGAATCTCAGGTTTAAGTATATATTACTCTGATATTATTCTTTTAAAAAATACTTTTCATAATCTTAAAGGAGTTGTACAAAGGGGTTTCAATTCAATATGCCAATTAACTGCATAATACATCTTGCCCAATGTCACCCCTTTCATCATTTTCAAGTAAGTATAACAAATAATTGATTTTAAAAAAAGAAGTATGGGAAAGCTTTCATCCATTTGGAGGGTGTGGCAGATGCTGTTGGAAGGCTGGCCCCACATCTGGGTGGTAGGTGGTAGGGTTTAACACTAATGGTAGGCAGTTGGGAATCTTAGGCTCTTAGGAACTAACTAGAGAATGAGGTAACTTTCTTAATGTGTCCAGCCACTGGTTTCCAAAGCACCGTGTGTCTAATCCAAAGCTACATTTTTAGTCCAACCCAGAATATTCTTTTTGTTCTGACCTCAGAAGTCTATTCTACAAGATCTAGCACTCTAAAGGGGACTGTGAGAAAGCTGCTCGCAGGCCTTTGCCAGCGCTCACTGCTGTTATCTTTTGCCCAAATGAGGAAGGGACTGAAGTGCTAGGCATTAGCACCCTCCCTACACTTCCAAGGCCACCTTCCACCATCAACTAATGGAAGCTGTCACATTATTTACCTACCAACCCCTACGTGGGAGAGAAGGCTGAGGCTCTGTATCTACATTATTTTCTAGAATATCTCAGCAGAATGAATCTCAGCTCCTTTGACCCTAGAGCTTCATTCTTTTCCCCCTGGTTTCCTTCCTAGATAGAGGACCTACAGTTAAATTCTGGCTCAGGTCGTTCTTAGGAAAATACACACTAGAGTAGGTGATAGCCCTGGAGAAGAGGAAAGAAGGCCCAGTTTCCATGCAAGATGTTATACCTGAGCCTCTCTGTTTCATCATATGCAGGATAAGCACATCTGACTTAAACATGTGCTGAGGGAGTCAGCATCAAACATGGCCTGGCAGGCCACTGACAGTCCAACTTAAAATCTGTGTTTTCCTTCCCAAGTACTGCCATGGTATAATCTGACCCGAGTGCTAATCTATGGTTCAGAGACCAGACAAATTATTTGCATTTGCTAGTCTTCCTATTTGCTGGCTAGTCTAGAAGAAAACTAAAACTCTATCTAATGTGTAGACCCAGTAAATGTGAGCTATATGGGGCCACTGCCAATGTAACACAGCATACTGCTTTATAGCAAACTTTTATATATATAAATAACATGATTTGAAAATAGTGATAAATATATAAATAGGAATTTACTTGAAAATAAAAAGTATTCTATAGTGGGGTGCTGGTGGTTTTCAAATGGTAATTTTTCCAATTACATCATTTCTTCTACTTAAAGAGGGTTCTCATCATTCGTTTATTCATTCATACACCATTCTGATTATAACCTGTTACTATATTTTTTATGTCCAAATTTTCTGTTTTGATCAGTGAGAGCTCCTTCAATTTGGCTCAGCTGTTCCTTTGCCATGTCAGGCCTAGAAAATGCTTCTGTACACCAACGGATACTGGGTCTTGTTTTTGTTTTAGAATGGATTCATCTTTTCTTCAGTGCTTGTCATTGAAGAAAGCATCATTTGTCTACATTGCTGAGTACTGGAGCCAATGGCTGCTATAGCTGCTTGCTTCAGGCAAAGAGTTAGAAGCCAATGGGCCTGGGATTGCAGAAGGAAGGACGATGGTGCCCACTGAGTACCCAAGGAGCCAATGGGCCTCAGCTGAGTGCAGTGGCCACTGCTGGAGGGGCCATGCCAACAGTGTAAACAAGGGCGCACACACAACAGCTCTGAAGCCATAGCCAGACTGAGAGTGCTGCAAGTGGACTGAGACACACAGCCAAGGGCATGTGCCAAGAGGAGGACTGTGATGTGGAGCCAACATTCAGGGAAGTCAGAGGAAGCTTGTAGAAGGAAACACAAGTCTTGTGCCAGTTTCCCCATACAATCTTCTGACCCTGCCTTCTTGATTTTAAACTCCATTTTCTCTCTATTTTTTTTGCTCTGGCTGTACCTTGCCTTAGAGTACTAATATTCATCATTACCAATTATTGTACTGTCTCATAGCTGGTACCCACCAGCTATTATGGTTCTCACATTGAAAGGAGTCCAACATCCCTCTAACATAAGTTTTGTTCAACTGACTGACCCTATATTGTTGTGGTTAGAAAAGATGCTTCCTTGAGTCTCCTAACATGAATCATGGATCCTGTTACCTGTAGACATCCAACTAATGCAACTGGTCAATAATTGCTAAAGGAAGTTCCCCAATACAATTGTTTTCTCAATAAACATGGCCCAAACTCCAATATCAAATGGTACTAGCCACAGGGATGAATCTTTTGGCTTTTGGAATGTTTAAAAACCTTTCCTATTATTCACCTTGTGAATCTAGTCAACAAGAGAAAAGTCATCTGTTTTTCTTTTTCCTATTTTCTATTTCCTTCCCCAGTGAGGTATAGCTCAGCAAAATGGTAAAACTAAAAGTGGGAAACCAGAGCTGGTAGGAGAGCCGGGGCAGCTGCATGCCTGTTTACTCCACCTGAGGGCAATAAAAGCCCTCAGAAGCCTACAGACCTCTCTACTAAATGTTCTTTACTGAATAACACAAGATAAATAAATACATACATGCATACATGGGTAAATCAATCAATCAATCAATAAAAGACAGAGCTTTCTCTTTAGCCTTCCTTCTCTTTGGCTTTCATCTCAATTCTATACATTGAAAATGAAGGCTCTGTTTCATCCCAGTGAAAACTACAAGCCTTGATTATCTCCAATTCTTCACAAACGAATTGTATTTTTATCTCTTAGCTTCCAGATTTAAAACTGGGAAAGAAGACTTCTTTCAGGAGCCAAGCTGCTTCTTGTTACCACTGTCCAGAGGAAGAATCATCCTGTGGCTGAGGAAGTTGAGGCGATTTCACTTTGTTCCCTCTACTCTAAGCCACCCAACATGGTATACACTAACCACATTACATGTAAATGTAGATGTAAAACTCAAACTTTGGTCCATCAGTCATAGCAGCCACATGTCAAATGTGCCACAGACCCTGTAGCCAAGTAGCTATCATACTAAATAGTGTAGGAAACATCAGTGACATTCCAAGAGTTTCTAGTAGACAGCACAGCTAGAGAACTGGCACATTGACGTCAAGGTAGAGAGAGCTCAGGGCTGAACCACCCTGGCAACTTCCAAGAATTCTACCTCTATATATGGTATAGGCGCATCATGTACAACAAAGAGTGGGAAATGGAAATAGTAGACTATTTGACTCTTACCTGTCTTCTACTGAGCTTCTCACCTTCCAAATATGCCCCACCCTTCATCTCTCAGTAAGGTGAAAGTTTCTCCTCAATATGGAGTACAAATGCTAGTCCTTATGTTTTCCTTGACTTTTAATGAATTAAATTGGATTTTACCAGAGATCTCTGCGACCAAAGAATCCCACTGGAGAGTCTCCTAAAGAGAGAAACATCATTTGGAGAGGTCCATTCAGGGAATTATGAGCTTGATTATTGTAATTTTTATGGTATTAAGTTTGAACTCAGGACCTCATGCTTGCTTAGCTACTGCTTGTCAGCTGATGCTCTATCACTTGTGCCATCTTTCCATGTTTTTTTGTAGGTTATTTTGGAGATAGAGTCTAGTAGTCTTTTCTTCCCATGCTGTTTTCAAACTGCAATCCTCCAGATCTCAGCCTTCGAAGTAGCAAAGATAATAGAAGTAAGCCACTGGTACTTGGTTGATAAGTGCAATGTTTTGAGAAACAGAAAATAAACACCTCAGGAAGATAAGCTTTTAGTTGGTAAGAATTCAAGAGGAACCATGGGAGCCCAAAACCCACAAATACACTCAAAAACCCATTAACTGGAGGAATCACAGGGAAAGAAAACTTTCTAGGGGCCTCCTTTCAGCAAGCAACTTGCTTTGGAGTTAATTACCAGCTTGCCTATGCCATGGGTAGGCAGGAATTAAAGGTCATTTCCTAAAATAGTCACAGTGATTTTCACTTTCAGAAGGCTGGGATAACTTTCAGGAACCATTAGAGTAAGATAATCTCATTCAAGGGGTGAACATTCAAGATAGGCCTTGTTGATTGCTTGCCTTTGAAGAAGTTAGTCTTCCTCAGTGAACATCACATCCTTGGCCATGGTGGAGAAATCAGAACCCACTCCTGCTCTGACCTCCATCAGAAACAACCAAACAAAAATGGTCCTTATCAAATTGTATTATAATAGCTTGAAAACTAAGAGAAGATCATGGGATAAATTAATCACCAGGGGTGGGCAGGTAGAAAGATGGATTTCCTGTTCCAAGGAAGTTCTTGCCAAACCTAGCAGAGGTTAGTAAAGGGAGAGTTATTTTTAAGACTTACAAAGTTTGAGTTGGCTTAAATATAGTCCTTGCCTGGAGGTAGGGAGAAAAACCAGATCATAAATAATACGTGGCCCCACATGTCAGAGAAGAGTCAGAAAGAAAAAACAAAAAGTAGTCTTCTTCACAGGTCATTTTCCTGAGCTAGAAAATAGGTGCTCTGTGCCATTGCATGGTGTGTCAAAGAGAAAGATGGTGCCAGTACCCCTTTCCATAGACAAGAGTTACTAAGAATACTAAGAATAGTTTTGAAAAAGCCCCAGTGGCATTTTTCTCACTCTTACATGAAGTGTGAACAAAAGTATCATTAGGAAAACTTGACCATTTCTACTGATCTACAACTTATAATTTAAGTAATAACTGTGCTTTTCAATATAACAATTATTGTTTTTAAAAAACCTTAAGTACCTCATTTGAGCCAGATTACTGCCTTGCATATTTCAAAATATCCATTAGAATATCACCACCTATGCAGAAACTTACTAAATCCAATGAAAGAGGGAAGAATTTGAAAGACTGAAGAAACACGCCACCATAGGACCCCTAGGTCCAGGATCTCCATTTCTCTGAAAAAGCCATTGTGCTTCTGCCATACTAAGAATTGAGAAGTAGGGATGCTAATTAGGCTCCCCAGGGGAGCTTGAGGAAGAACCTAGGTTCCTGGGCCTACCTCAGAGTTCCTATTCAGTAGATCTGCAATGGGGTCTAAGAACCTGAATTTCCCACAAGCTCTAAGGAGAAATTGATCTTGCCCATTCCAGGACTGTTTCTTTAGAAATTCTGCTTTAATGATTCCTAGTGTCGCCAGAGGTGGCCTGAAGGGAAGTCAAGCTGAAAGGGCCAGTAGGAAAATATCCTTCTCTTTATCCCTCGCATCCAAGTGCAGGGCCTTTTAAGAGGTATCTCAGCACCCACACCACGTATGGCTCCAAGAAGAAGCCATTGAGAAGGTCATTCCTAATAGACTGTGCACACACAGGCCCTCTGTGGCCTCTAGGGAGGCTACCCAATGCTACCTTGAATGGACAACTAAATTGGGAGATTCTTACTTCCTTCATTTCATTGCTTCTACTGTTCCTCCATACATACACCCCTGTATGTGAGCAGCAAGTTCTTGGCCATACAGATGATGGTACTGCCCCCCAAAAACTAGGTTCTTCCCAACCCAGTTTTGGCAATGTTGGGGCAACAGGTAGTTTAAAAGTTAACTGTTCCTGAGGAAGCTTGGGAGTTGCATATGGACACGAGGCTGGGAACCAAGTGTCACAGATCTGCTTCTCCCTAGGTTTTGGATACCACTTGTTCAGCAGGCCAAATGCCTATGTACCAGAGATGAAGTCTGCACCTGCAGTTCTCCTTAAAGACTTGACTGGGTCCTCCAATGAGAAAGGAAACAATCACTATCAAACCTACCACCTGACCCAGACTCTGTCTCCTTCCTGGATACACTGCCTTGCTACTCTGGGGAAATGGCATCTTGGCAACTGGACTCAACAGCCCCTCTCAAGTTGCAAACTGACCCTCCAGTTGTTTTCATTCTCCAGGAACTATTTTTCCTGGCATATGTGTAACACATAATGAAAAAAAAATCCTTTGCTTTTTTAAAAAAAAAAAAAAACATCCAATACAAAATAAGTGATTGTTAAGGCTCCAACCAGTCTGTTGTAATTCTCTAGCATGCTTTAAAAACAATAAGCCACATGAGAGTGTGTGTTTTTTGGCCTCAGTGTCTCTCCTGGGGCTTCTCCGAGTGTACTTTGTTCCTTCCATGGTCTCTGACATGCCACAGCACACCCTGAATGGGCATCCCCGAGCCAGACACATGCTGGGCTGAAGGACTCTCCCTTTCGACATGGTCAGAGCACTCAAAGGGCTGACATTATTCTTTTTTTGGGGGGGGGGTCCATTTGTGGGGTCTGAACTCTGGGCCTGGGCGCTGTCCCTCAGCAATTCAGCTCAAGGCTAGCGCTCTACCACTTGAGCCACAGTGCCACTTCTGGCTTTTTTTTCTTTTTGCTTATGTGATCTTGAGGAATCTAACCCAGGGCCTCAGGCATGCAAGGCAAGCGCTCTACCACTGAGCCACCTTCCCAGCCCCAACGGCTGACATTATTCTTAAGAGGACATTTCCCCCTCCATTTTTAAAGGCAAAACTATGAAGATATACAAATTTTATTTAAAACTTAGATATGTCATGTGGAGCTATCCAGTATGGACCAGTCTAAGGCACAATGTCTCAGAGGAATAATCAGGTAATTAATCAACTGCTCTTCAGTGATGCTGAGTAGAAAATCTACAGCTTTGACCAAAGATGGGAAGAAAAGGAAGTGTGTGTGAAAGGACCTATGGCCCTTAGATAGGTCACCACTGCTCTGGGATCCATTCTTGTGCCGTCAACTGTGTGTCGCCATCTTCCTCATCAGTGCATGGATCCTGGTGGGGCAGCAAGAGATGTGGTAGGGGGAGTAGGGGCAGTGCAGGTCAGAGTGAAGAGCAGAAGAATGTGAAAATGGCAGCCTTCTCCAAACCTGGAAAATTCATGGCCTGAAACACATCTGTTGGGGACCACAGTATGATCTCAAATTGCTAGTAGTGGTAGCCAAAGTCTGAGCTTCCTGAGGCCATGTGTGAAGCCCAACTGTTTAAATACTTGTCAAAAGGTCACAGTAAGTTTGCTATGATTTCAGCCTGCACTATTACTGTCTTTGAGTAGATATCAATAAGTTTCTTCAAAACTCTTTGTCCCACTTATTGGTATGAGCTGACATTATTTTTGACATGAGACCCAAGGAGATTCCAGTTCAGTCTATCTTTGTACCCTATATTCAGCTTTCTTGACTGTCCTGTAAGACTTTGGGGGATGACTGGCTAAGCTGGAAGTAGCACTGGACTCAGTACATAGATTTGAGTTATACATTTGTTTTGAGAGACTGGCAGGGATAGGATTACAAAGAAGGCTGGTTGCAAATTCTGTATGATGTAACTAAGAAGACGTGCAAATGTTCACTAAAAGTTAGCTAAGACTGAGCTAAGAGTGAAGTAGAGTCCACTGATCTTCAAACACCAGTCTCTCCTCTTGGAAATGATGTACCAGATTCATCTCCTCCACCACAGAGTTGCCATGGTGACTGCATGCAAAGGACAGAGGCATACTCAGGAGTGGTGGTGCAACCTTCTAATCCTAGTACTGGGAAGCTGAGGCAGGATTTTCAAGTTAGAAGCCCTCCTGGGCTACACAGTGAGACACTGTCTCAAAAAAAATAACAAAATAGAAAAGGACTATGGCTGAGAACACTATCTGATTATGAATGGTGTATGCCAGGAGGCATGTCAGGCTCTTCAGTGTGCTTTGCCCAAGTTATTTGATTTATTTCTTATAACAAGCCTATACTTTAGCTATCATCATTTCTACTTGTTACAGAAAAGCACTGAGCCCAAGTAAGCCAAAGCACTGAGTCAAATGAGCCAAGTGTGTTCAATGTCATGTACCCAGCAAGCGGTCAAGTTAGAATTCAAATTCAGATGACTAACTCAAGTCATCTTTAAACCCCTACAATGGTACAGGTAAAAATGCTCTGGAAACAATGAACCAAGTGAAAGGAAAGGTCATGTAATCATCACTAACTAGGAGTGCTAATTAGAATGACAACTTTGTATTGTCAGGGATGCACGATTTTACTTACATGGGATTTTCTAGGCATCTCAAGCCTACCCATAATTAATAGTCAACTTTTTAAAAAAATGTAGTTCTTCTTAATAGAAAATTTCCAGAAGCAATTCTGTCTTCTTTTGCTGCAGTCTTAAATACACATGGACTAGAATTTGAGATTTCTAAAAATAACTCAGTACATTATTGAGTATCACATATGAAAGTGAGATACAATTGGGTGACATTCTCTGCATCTGTAATAGCAATATAGCTATCTCCAAAGACTCACTCGTTAGTTTTCCCAGCATTTTTTTTTCTGGAACATTTTCTTAGGGACATTTTCAAATTTTCCCACTAGATTCCGCCAAGGCATTGTGAAATAATTGTTATATTACACATATATCCATGCATCCATCCATCTATCATTTTAAGTGCATTTGTAAGTATTTTGCAGACATCAACATAGCTGTCCCTGAATACTTTAGTGTTCATACCATTTCCTATCTGTTTATGGTATTTTTTTGTTGAAAGGATTAAAAGTTGTTCAATAAAAAGCTAGAATCCAAAAAGAACGTTGACTGTAGGTGAATACATCTTGTAATTCAAAGCCCTGGTAGAATGGAGACCATCGCTGGGCCTAGAAAGTCCCAAAGGCTTCCTCCTAGTCAGTCCCACCTGGCTCTCTACAGAGTCTGCTTTCTACCTCAGCCCACTGTAGCTGTCACTGTACAAAGTATGTTTCTATTCTGTGACTCCATCTTATCTGCAATTATCTGGGTGGCATCTTGAGAGTAATTCCAAAGCCACTTCAGGCCTGGAAGGCAGAGGCTGCTAGCATCAATACAGACTTGATTCCCAGAGAACCAGAAGCCTGATTTCTACCTAATTGCAGTGAATTATATGTCACAAAGCCTGCCCAGCAGTCTCTCTAAGGGTGAGACCCAGTGCTTGGCCACAAAAGAATATAGTTCCTATAAGATTTAAGTATTTCAATAGGATTCTGAAGAATAGGACATGGAAGGAAGATTAGGTCTCACTTCATGTTGCAAGCTATAATGTCAAGACATTGTCAAGACATTCCCATAGTAAGATGCTGAGACATTCGTAGGCTCCAATGTTGATGTGATATCTTCTTGTTAGCATATTAAGGCTTTCACATATTCAGATATGGGGACATTTTCAAGTTGTGGTTTTGAGACATTCACAGGTCCAGATGTTGAGAGATTCAGATGTTGTATTTTTGCAGCTTGCCATGTAGAGACACTGATAGGATCAGCTAAGACACACATGCTGAGATGTTAAGAAATTCTCACTCATTTGTCCGACTTCAAACATCAGAGGATTTCAGGAAAGATGTACAGATACTGACTCCTTCTTAGTAATGTCTGTCAAATTGTTCTTCCACATCCCTCTCTCTGAAGAAAAACAGTGGTAACAGCACTTGGAACTTTGGGAGGTTTGCATCGGAGCCTACAGCTTCCTACATCATTCTCTCTCTTTCTCTGCCTGAGGAGGTTCACTGGCCCCCAGAGTAGGCTTGACTTCCCATGAGCAGGCTAGAAATTCTGGAGAGTTTACAGCCAGGAGTGACTCTAAGCCCACCTTTCTCACTTCTCAGTGGCCTATCACTGAGGTTCTTCCATACTGTCTTTCAGAGCCTGGGTGTCATATTTAGGCATGATGTGTGTGGTCAAGTCCTAGATTTGAGGGACAAGAGCTGTCACTGCACAGTCACCCTGAGGTCACACACCACCAAACCCCCTTGCTCTTCTTTCATCCGCCTCATCCTAAAAGCATTAATGCCATGGACCATGCATAGTCTGGATTTTTGAGAGGAAGATACTAAAGGAGACTCTGATGATTAGGAATTTAAGCACCATAAATAAACATTTGGAGTAGGAAGAACATCTCTGGCAACTGAGCTGACTTAGTCTTGATATCTGAACTGGCACATGGTAAGTGATGATAACCAAACTGTACACAAGTCAATACCTACCAAAACTCAATTATCAAAATAACTAGCATAGCCATTCAGCAAAATCAAAGTTTAAAAACTGTAACCAAGACTAGCTTCCAGTGCAACATTCTCTAGAAGGTTCCTTGGAATGTCCCCATGGCTTTTCCCATCACCAGAAGAATGAACAACACTTTCCCAGATAGAGTCTCACCCAAAGGCAGAGACTGAGCATGCTCCCAAGGAGCAGGAGGGACTTTGAATACAACAGCAAAATATATAGGTATTTCCAAGATCATTTTAGTAACGGAATTCTTTTTTTATTGTGAAAATACTGTACAGAGGGGTTACAATTACATGGGCAAGATAATGAGTACATTTCTTATCAAGCATTGTAGCCTCCTCCTTTGTTTC
>NW_012267315.1:6892891-6944044 GCF_000151885.1 Dipodomys ordii
AATACATATCTTAGGGTTCATTTCCCTAACATCAGCTTATCTGACCTTTTCTGCTTGACTCAGACATATACTAGTTATTGCAAATAAGGGAAACCATGGGACCTATGTTTCTTTGGGCCTGGCAGTAACGGAATTTTTGATCAAGATGCAGAACAAACCATAAAGGTAAAGAAATAAAGGGTCAGGAATAGTAGCACACACCTATAATCCAAGTTACATGCGAGGTAGGAGGATCTTGGTACCAGACCAGTTCTGGGAGGAAAAAAAAAACACAAAACGGCCTGGAAATAAAACTAAAGCAGAAAAGTCTGGAGAAGTGGCTCACGTGATGGAGAGCACTTGCCTAGTTAAGCATGAGGCCCTGAATTCAACTATCAGTACTATGGGGTGGGGGTGGGGGGCAGTTGGGGATGGGAGCAAGAGAAGACACATTTATCTACATTAAAGTTGCAAATTTCTGACAACCAAAAACAACCTTGCTACAGTAATATAACAAGATACCAGGCAACATTACAAAAAGAATGCCAGAGGCACCCACACATTTGGCAGGCACAAATCTCACCAACATACTGTGAATTGAAAAGTGCATGTCGTAAAATGATACAAAAAGTACCATATCATTTATGCCAAGTTTGTTTTTTTGTAAAGTAGCAAGTACAGTTTTGTTATAGAAACATACTTTGTGGCAAGGGCATGATGTGTGCATATGTGTGTATAATAATTATAGATACACATACACACATATATCCACATACCTTGTACAAATACATACATATGTACCCATGCACATATATATCAACCAAGTATGGAAGTGTACATCTGTTATTCCAGAACTTGGTAGAGAGCCAGGGTAACCTTGATCTTACTGTCCTGCTTCTCTCCGTGTGTGTATGTGTGTGTGTGTGTGTGTGTGCGCGCACACACACACACACACACACACACACACACACACACACAAAATGGATTTCTATGCTTCCATCAGAAAGAATGCCATTGCCCATTCATAAGGAATAGAAAGACCTGGAAAAATTATATTAAGTGAAGCAAGACAAACCCCAAAAATGTAGGTTGCATGGTTTTCCTCATTTGTAATAACTAGAATATGTCTATGATATTCTTAGCAGAGGATCACAATAGCCTAATCGCTGGGTGCATAAGACCATATCTAATGAAGTATATCTACATGAACTCCAAGAATTGGAAACAAGAGGTTTTTATTATGTACTGTTTGCAGTTATAAGTTTATCTGATCCATGCAAGAGAAAGGGAATCACAGAAATAGCAGGACAAAGGATGAACTAATCCAACAATGATACTCACTAGACACTATGTTGGGAACAAACTTTACAACTTGGTTGGGAGAGGAGTAGAAAGGAGGGGAAAGTGGGAGTAAACGAGGGAGGAGGTAACAGTTTCAAAAAAAATGTATTCATTACCTTACTTACATAACTGTAACTCCCCTGTTCATCATCTTCACAATAAATAATACAAAAATTGATGTTGGTTGGCTGATGGGCATATAGCTAGTCATATTGTTTCTTACATTTTTCTGATTTTTCTACATTATTTTTATTATTAATTTTTATTGCTATTATAAATGATGCATACAGGGCTTACACTTTTATAAGTCAATTAATTAGTACATTTGGAACAATGTCATCCCTTCCTCCGCTCTTTCCCAGTTTTTCACTCCCATTCCTGCCCACAAGTTGCATAGTTCATTTTCAACATAGGATCTACAGAGTACCAATATTGCATTGGTTTACCCTTTGTCCCTCCGTTTCTGTGCCACCTCTTATCTGTATGAAATATTTTCTCACAATTTCTTAATTTAAGTGGTGATATTTTCTATTAGTGAGAGGAGTGGCAAGTGATTCACCCTGGTGGGAATATCTGATGGTGTGAGAGTTTGATTTTAACCCCCAATGCTCTTAACCTGGGGTCTTCAGGCCCTAAAGGGGTATATGAATAAAATGTGGGGAGTCTTTTTGCGGTGATCATCCAATGTAAATGTGTATTTCCTTCTAGGAATGTCAGAGTGATACCACAAGCATTATGGTAATACCATAGTGCTTGTGGTATTACTAACCACCATGACTTCATCATCAATAGCACATGAGTGTTTTACCTCATATTACAGAGTGGCAGACACCCCCAAATAGCATTGATGTTCATCAGCTTGGCACAGTGACAGTAGGTCCATTACTACATCTTGCTACTAAACGTGCTAATAAAGAAATCTAAGGATCACTCACTCCAACTCCAATTATATGTCAACATAATTTAAATACCTTTATATGTTGTATGTTATTTTGCCCCATGACCCTTTCAAAAGAATAGAAGCCTGAGATTGGATCAGGTCAAGGCTACTAAAGGTTGAAGGTCCTGGGGATTCTCAACAGCTCCAGGTCAGAGAGGCCAGAGACAAGAATCAAAACTCAATTTCAGGAGGAAAAGGAAAGCGCACTTGTTTATTTTAGAAGCTGTTGAATGCAGAGCCCAGGCATAAAGATGAGGTATTTTTGAATGTGTCATCATTCTTATCCTGTCTTCTCTGTCTTATTTTATTGGATTTTAATCAGGAGCTATCTTGTGAAGTGTTCTGAACTGAGACATAAATTTAACACAGCCCAGAACTAGAGGATCAAGACTCCAAGGGAGCCTTCAAAGAGGACAGATACTGAACAGAAAAAAGACTGAGACTGTAATTCAGTGATGGGAACAAAATTCAGATTTCACCCTTGGAGTTGCAATGATGTCCTGACTCAATCCTCCCTAGAGTGGCTGACAGGCCTTGGAATTCTGACCAGGATCATAGGATGCCAATAAGAAGAAAGACACAACTGCTTCTGGCAGAAAGCAACTTCCACAGAACTGCCCATCAAGAAAGGTAGTTGGAGTTTATAATTCTGCTCTCCTCCTAAAGCTTGGGGAGTTCCTGTCCTGCATAGGACAATAAATGATATATGTTGTCTAGGATAGTCCTAGCAGAGGATCACAAAAGCTCAATAGCTATGTACATATGACCATATAAAATGATGCTAAATTCAAAGAAATGGAAACAAGAAAGTTTTTTTGTATGTTTTTTTAAAATGTATTATGTGAAGTTATTTCTTTTTTCATCTGTTTTTCCCCCTATGGTTTATCCCCTGTTGTCACTGTTTTTGGTTTTGGTACCCTGTATCTTGCATATATGTTTAACTGATTTGGGAAAGGGAAAGGAAGGGGGATAACAAAATGGTGAGACAAAGGACAAAGGGTGAACCAATGCAACAGCGATACTCACAAGACACCATATTGGAAATGAACTTTACAACTTGGTGGGGAGGCCAACTAGGAGGAAACAAGGGAGGGGTTAACACTGTTTGAGAAAAAATGTACTCATTACTTTACTTATGGAACTGTAACCCCTCTGTACATCACCTTTACAATAAAACAAAGTAAAATTTAAAAAAATAAATAAATGACATATGGGACAAGTGAGGCTGGCACATAGTGGCCCCAATATATCTTTTTTTTTTTTCCAGTCATGGGGCCTGAACTCTGGGCCTGGGAGCTGTCCCTCAGCTCTTCAGCTCAAGGCTAGCGCTCTACCACTTGAGCCACAGCGCCACTTCTGGCTTTTTTCTTTTTGCTTATGTGGTGCTGAGGAATCGAACCCAGGGCCTCATGTATGCAAGGCAAGCACTCTACCACTGAGCCACCTTCCCAGCCCCCAATGTATCTTTTTCAGAATGTCCACCATTTACATATTTTAGCTAAATTGAAACCATTTAGTTCATTTGCTAAAGAATCTACTTGTATTATTTTTATTTAATTATTTAGATGGACAATGAAGAAAAAATAAGAATGGTCAATGGACACATGAAAAAATGTTCAGCATCTCTGGCCCTAATAGATATTCAAATCAAAACAACATTGAGATTCCACCTCACCCCAGTTAGAATGGCCATTATCAAGAAATCTAATAATAACAGAGGCTGGCAGGGATGTGGCCAAAAGAGACCACTACTACACTGTTGGGAATGTAAACTTGTTCAACCACTCTGGAAAACAGTATGGAAGTTCCTCAAAAGACTAAACATAGAGCTTCCCTATGAGCCAGCAATCCCACTCCTGGGCATTTACCCAAATAACCACAAACCAGCCCACACTAAAGCCAACAGTACAACCATGTTCACTGCAGTATTATTTACCATAGGTAAAATATAGATCAATGCAGATACCCCTCCGTGGATGAATGGATCAAGAAAATGTGGTATATATATTCAGTGGAATTCTATGCTTCCATCAGAAGAATGACATTGTCCCATTCAAAAGGAAATAGAAAGACTTGGAAAACATTATATTAAGTGAAGTAAACCAGAACCAAAGAAACATATGTTGCATGGTTTCCCTCATTTATAGTAACTAGAGTATGTCTAGGATATTATTGGGAGAGGACCACAATAGCTCAATAGCTATGTGCATATGACCATACAAAATGATGCTTATTGAAATGAACTCCAAGAAATGGAAACAAGAGAGATTTTTATTGTACTGTTTGCCGTTGCTTTTTCTTTCTCTTTCTCTCTCTCTCCTTCTTATCCTCTTTCTTTCTTTCTTTCTTTCTTTCTTTCTTTCTTTCTTTCTTTCTTTCTTTCTTTCTTTCTTTCTTTCTTTCTTTCTTTCTTTCCTTTTGGTTTATTCCCTGATGTCATTGGTTTTTATTTTTGTACCCTGTCATATATATGTATATATATATAAATTTATATCATATATATTTATGTCATATATATACATTTATGTCATATATATATATATGATTTGGGGAGGGGAAAGGGAATCATAGAATTGGTGGGACAAAGATTGAACCAATTCAACAGTGGTACTCAAAAGGCACTAATGCTAGAAATGAACTTTACAACTTGGGGAGAAGAGAGGAGTTAGGAGGGGAAAAGAGAAAAAATGAGGGAAGGGGTAACACTGTTCAAATAGAAATGCACTCATTACCTTACTTATATAACTATAATCCCTCTGTACATCACCTTTACAATAAAATTTAAATTAAAAGAAGAAAGAAAATGAATAGGTGACCAAAAACTAGCCTAAGAGAGTATAAAAGTTATTATTGTTGTCAGATAGTTAATTACTAAAAATATTACATTATTTATAATAAAAAAGAAAAGTGACAAAAGAATATAAACAAATTAAATAGCTATTTTAAATCCATCATTTATTGACTAAGGCTATGTGCTAAATATGTTTTATCAATTTTTTGAAAATTCACTTTATTATTTATTTCAGTAAGCTATTTGAAGTGTCTAATTTCAGTACCCTCAGAAGTTTCCCTATGCCCTTTTATAGTGCACCCCTCCCACACATGCCTTCCAAAGTAATAATTGATCTGTTTTCTGTACCCATAGTTTAGTTTGTATTTTCAAGAATGGAATTACAAAGCATGTATATACCTGGCTTTCATTTAGCATATGTTTATGAGACTTTGTTGTGTTTCAATGGTCCAATCCTTTAACTACTAAGTAATATCCCATTGTTGGAATGTTTCTCCATTTATTACTTACCATTTGATGGGCATCTGGATTTTACCAGTTTAGGGTTATTATGAGAAAAAAAGGCTATGTGCATTCCTGTACATATCTTTCTCTTTCTTGATTTATTTTTGTGACACAAGATTTTGCTATGCTGTCCAGACTGCGCTTGCATTCTTGAATTCAATCAATCTACCTGTTTCTGCTTCTCAGATAATTTAGACCACTATATCCAGCTCACATTCTTACTATATAGATTCATGATTTTTGGATAAAAATCTACAGAGGCGAATGATTGATTCACATGATTCACATGACAAGTATATTTCTGTTATTGAAAACTCTAAATTATTTTGAAAGTGGTTGTACCATTTTAACCTTTCTATCAACCAGAAATTAGAGCTCTAGTGGCTCTCCATCCTTGTAACACTTGCTATTCTCCACTTTAAATTTGACTCATTCTTGTGAACATAAATTTTTATTTCCCAATGACTAATGTTATAGAGCATTATATTACATATGTTTATTATCAACTTGTTAATATAGTAGTAGTTTCCTGTACAGGGGAAGCCCTTTGTTTTTCTCTTACTTCTTCATCCCTTCTGCATTGAAGAAGATTTTAAGATGCAGAATCTTTATTCAAGACTATATCTTAAAAATTATTTTATGTTTGGTACTGTATCTGACACACAGTAGGTAATCAATTAAGGTCTTCTGCAAAAAATGAACAGGCAAATTTCAGCTAATTCTAGGATACAATGTAATAACAACCTTGGATTCTATTAAAGAGCGCTAAGTTCTAGTTTTTCTGGGCTGAACGGCCCAATATTGTTCATTTTCTAAAATTGTTATGATTAAACTGTCTCTCCCTTCATATCAGATCTCCAATTTCCTCCTGTCTGTAGATGACCTATCTTCCTAACTGATTATTTGAATCTACTGGGGGCTTATTTAAGAAGTTGAAAAAAATCTTACTTTATAACCTCCTAAAGAAAAGCAAATGGACTTGCCTGAGTGAATGCATCAAAGACAACACAGGAATGCACAAGTGTTCTAATCAATGCCTCCTCCCCAGTTAGAACTGAAAGCCCATGTTGGACTTTCTCCTGGGCCAGGAAGCAATATGACAATGAGGTTCAGTGCAGACTCAGGATTTGGGAAGAGAAGCATCCCTCAGGAAAGAGGGATCTGGGCTCATCACCCAGGACTCATAGCTGAAGAACTTTTTCATACATTCTGTGCTTCTGAAACTCATGGATTCCTCTATTTATTATAGTATTCTACCTGCATCAGATAATAGCCTGGGGATAAGTGAGATAACTGAAAAATCAAACTAAAGGCATTTCCAACAGCTTTGTGGGAGTGTAGAGAAAAAGAGGGCTCCACTTACACAACCATCATGCATATGTGTCAGTAACATAAAATACACTGATAAATGTCCCAAAAGAGGAAATTTAGGGAGTAGACAAGGGTAGGAAAATATTACTACTACTATAGATGCATAAAGGATCGAAAACAGCTTAATCACATAATTTAGGTCACACAGTACATACTGAAGAATTTCTCCAAGTTGATTCTCAAGCCAGAGCTTAGTAATATGTCCACAGGAGAAGATGAGATAGGAGAGATACACAGAGAGCCATAAGGATGTGGTCTTTTTTTTTTCACCCTACATCCAGACTTAGAGAAAAAACAGACAAGTCCCGAAGGTTAATAAAGATTCTATTTAAGCCGGGTGCCAGTGACTCACACCTGTAATCCTAGCTACTCAGGAGGCTGAGATCTGAGGATCGTGGTTCAAAGCCAGCCTGGGCAGGAACATCCATGAGACTGTTATTTCCAATAAACCACTAGAAAACCGGAAGTGGTGCTGTAGCTCAAGCAGTAGAGCTCTCGCCTTGAGCTGAAGAGCACAGGGACAGCGCCCAAGCCCAGAGTTCAAGCCCCACAACCAAAAAAAAAAAAAGATTCTATTTAAACAATATTCTTTTTTTTCCCTTAATAAGGTTTTTTATTGTTAAAATACCATACAGAGGGGTTACAATTACATGAGCAAGGTAATGAGTAAATTTCTTATCAAACATTGTTGCCTCCTCCTTTGTTTGCCCTTACCATCTCTGCCCCCCACCCCTGCCAAAGTTGTAAAGTTCACTTTTCGACATAACGTCTTGTACATCTCACTGTTGCAATGGGTCCACCTGTATCCCTATTTAAACAATTTGTTTTTCCCTTCCCCTCCGCAAATTATACCAACATCAATACAGTGAAAACAATAGTCTTATTTAAACATCAAAACTGAGCTTCTAGTAGTCAAAACAGCTTGGTACTGGCACAAAAACAGACCTAAGGACCAATAGAATAGAATTGAAAACCCAGAAATGAACCCACAGACCTATAGCCATCTAATCTTCGATAAGGGAACTAAAAAAATAGAATGGAAGAATCTTCAATAAATGGTGCTAGCAAAATTGGTTAATCACTTGTAGAAAACTAAAGCTAGATACTTATATATCACCCTGCACCAGAATCAACTCCAAATGGATCAAAGACCTCAGAGTCAAAGCAGATACCCTGAAAACATTACAGGATGGAATAGGAGAAACTCTAGGTCTCCTTGGTGCAGGCCGAAATTTTTTTAATAGAGACCCAGAAACACAACAAATCAAAGAAAGGTTTGACAAATGGGATTGCATGAAATTGCAGAGCTTCTGCATGGCAAAGGAAATAGCTAGCAAGATCAATAGAAAGCCGTGGATTGGGAGAAGATCTTCACTAGCCATATAATGGACAAGGGTCTCATATCTAAAATATCCCTGGAACTCAAAAAATTAAACCCCCAACAACAAATCCTCAAAGAAACAGCTGCCCAATAAATAAAAGGGCTAAATATTTAAAGAGAAATTTCTCTGAAGAGGAAAGAAGGATGGCCAATAGACACATGAAGAAATGCTCAACCTCCCTAGCCATAAAAGACATGCCAATCAAAACAAAATTGAGACACCACCTCACCCCAGTTAGAATGGCTATAATCAAGAACTCTAATAACAACAGATGCAGGAGGGGATGTGGACAGAAGGGAACCCTATTGGATTTTTGGTGGGAGTGTAAACTTGTTCAACCACTTTGGAAAGCAGTACGGAGGTTCCTCAAAAGACTCTACATAGAGCTCCCCTATGACCCAGCAATCCTACTTTTGGGCATTTACCCGAATGATCACAAACAAGGCCATACTAAAGCTACCAGCACAACTGTTTATTGCAGCATTATTTACCATAGCTAAGATATGGAACCAAACCAGATGACCCTTAGTAAATGAATGGATCAAGAAAATGTGGTATATGTACACAATGGAATTCTATGCCTCCATCAGAAAGAATGACATTGCCCCATTTGTTAGGAAATGGAAAGGCTTGGAAAAAATTATATTAAGTGAAGTAAGACAGGCCCAAAGAAACATGGTTTCCCTTATTTGTAATAACTAGTATATGTCAGAGACAAGCAGAAAAGGTCAGATAAGTTGATGTTAGGTGAAATGAACCTCAAGATAAGGACTCAAATATTTTTTCTTTCTTGCTATTGTTTCTAACATATTTATGAGATGATTTCTTTGTTGCTTTGTATGTCCCTCCCCCAAAGTATAACCATTGTTTTCACTGTATTTGATGTTGGTATAATTTGTGGAGGGAAAGGAAAAAAAAACAAATTGTTTATACAGGGATACATATGGACCCATTACAACAACGAGATGTACAAGACCATATGTAGAAAAAAAAAATTTACAACTTTGGTAGGAGGGCAGGGGAATAGGGAGGGCGGGTGGAGGAGATGGGAGGGCAGGGATGGTAAGGGGGAAAAAAGGAGGAGGCAACAATGCTTGATAAGAAATGTACTCATTACCTTGCTCATGTAATTGTAGCCCCTCTGTATGGTGTATTCACAATAAAAAAACTTATTAATAAAAAAACTGAACTTCTACTTTAGAAAAGCTGGTGGGAAAGAAAAATGATCCCACATTTGGATGAATTAGAGAATAACTATGTCTGAAAGGATAAAGATTCCTATATGTGGAGTTGTCAGAGAAGCAGCAGGAGATATCCACTGGGCAAAGGCCCAGTATAAATATGGGGAAATATTTTTTCTCACTCCCAAGAGTTTCTATGAAGCCTCTTCCTGGTCCTAGGCTATTGAGGACCATCAAAAAGACAGCTGAACATCAAAGCATCAAAACAAAGTAGAGTAATGGCACTGTTTAAAGGGATCTAGGAGTCTGTCCTGAGGAAATTTGAGTGGTATTAATATGTACAAAGTTTGTAGGAGGAGATTAAGGGCAGTGGTTACATTTGTACATCTTGTTAGAAGTCTAACTCAAACTGTTATTGGGGCCTGAACTCAGATGAGTGAAAAACCAATGTGTGATTCTACTTTTCTTAGAATTCTTTCAAGCTAATGACAAACTCAGCCCAACAAACTTATAACTCATGGATACTGAGCTTTCCAGTAATCTTCCTATCTAATTCTAAATTATTCTGGAATAATTAGTTAGCCTCATTGTTCTAAGAAAGCAAAAGGAGAGGAAAGCATTATCAGATATTTGTATAAATTAGTCTCCCCAGTCTGAGCATTTACATTAGATAGCAACTGTTTCATCTCCTATGCAAATCCCCATCAACTGGTATTATCTCTTTGGAGCTCAGAGATATGCTATGATTGACTATTGATGTCTGACAAGTACAATGAAGAGGAGATGTCAGTACATGTAACATGTATTTGTGCTTTTTTGTTTAGAACTTCTAATGAGTTAAAATACTGAACAGTGTACATATGTATAAAAATACTTTCACATTTTCTAAATACAACAGTGCAAATAGTAATGGAAGAAAAAAAGGGAGGGAGAGACAGACATAAAGAAGGAGAGAGAGGAGGGATGAGAGAGGGATGGAAGGAAGGAAAAGCATGACAAAAGAGGACAGGAATTAAGGAAAGAAAAGTAAGAGCCAATTCAGACAGAAATAAATCTGTACAAGTAATTTTGTAAGGTAACTGATCTCTTCCACCAAATTCTATTTTAATCAAACACTTTTTTTAACTGACTACAGAATGAAATGAAATTTCACATTAAAAAAAGTATTTCCCATTTTTCATTTATACACTCTGAGCTATGAATTCATTCCTTATAAATAGCAGAGCTGGTTACTTTCAGTAATCCCTGGCTTAAGATAGCATTACTGCAGCCAAGAACTCAGCATTGTCTTCTCCAGAACTCCTAGACACCTCCACTTGGGCTCATACTTTAGAGGCCTGTTCCCCATCCTGCTGCGTCTCTAGTTTAACATGTCATTTATAAGGATTAGTCTTATGACGTGAATGAGAAAATCATTCCAGTTAAGTGCTTAGGCACAGATGCTTGCAGGTGGTAAACTATACTGACAAAACATAACCACAGAAAAAGGTTAAGAAAACCAAAGAAGACAGATCTTCAGAAATGAAGATGACATGGTAGTCACTCAATCATAATTGAGATTCCCCAGAAGTAGAAATGTAATTATTTAAGGCAAGCAGTTATTGAGAGGTAAGGAGAATAACAATAACAAAGTTATTGGAAAGGAGGAGTCCATAAAGCTAAGTTATCAAGCCAATTTCCCAGCTGGAAACTCCAGTAACCTTGTAAATCAAATACCTCAGAGTTATCCTACTCAGAGGGTAAGAGATCTGATGGTATTTTTTTATTTTATTTTTTTTTTGTGAACATACTGTACAGAGGGGTTACAATTACATGGGCAGGATAATGGGTACATTTCTTATTCTGATGGTATTTATATCCTGACTCTCACTAGCTCTTGGTTGAGAAGGATCCCTTGTCTGTTCTATGGGGCAAGCAGAAAGCTGTCTCCTTGCCAGTTTTTCAGGAACCTCCCAGTCCCTCACCAAAAGACTCAAGTTCCGACTCAGGCTTCCTTTCTCAGGGAAGCTTGGGAAATATAAACTTTAAGTAATAAAGTTTTAAGACTATGAACTGTTTAATGACTGCCTAATACATAATCCAATCCCTCTGGCAGGAACATATGATCAGTGTGGGTTTAATGCAGAGATAGGGGATTGGTACAAGGAAAGATACCATCCCACCAGGCAAAAATTCTAGAGGTGTTCCCTATGTGGAATCAGTATAGGAGAGAGTTCTGTCTTGTTGCTCTGGTGGTTTAGGAAAGAACATGGAGAAGTTATTAGAAACTGCTTCTTGGTAAGACATCTCTAACCATTCATCAAATATGTATTGCGCAGCGAGGCACTACATAGATGAAGGTGCCAGGGCCCTTTATCAGTCTAATGGAATGTTTATAGGCATCCAAAGCTGACTGGGATGGTGGCTAACCTAACAGCAAGGAGACACATGCAGGAAACAAGGGATGGCTAGCAAAAGGAGACCTACTATTCTCTATCTGTTCTGTTCCAAAGGCAGAACACTTCGCAATGACAAAAATGTTCTCTTATCTGTTATCTGTTGTGTTTGTCCAACACAATAACATTCACCTCCTGTTACAGAATGATGGCTCCTCCAGATAGGACTGTGTTTGCATGTGTCATGGAGTCTATCTGAGGCACTAAAATGAGCAAGTATGGAAACTTCCAATCATCTGGAAATTCCCAATCCTTCTCAAAGAAAGAAAATCACTCTCTGGAGGCCCATCTGAAGTGTGAAACGCCTTTTGCCAGCCCATAAAGTATGCTTTGGAGTGCCACAATATGAAATTGAAACCTCACAGCGGGGAGCCCTTGGCTTCTAGCAGAGCCTGAACAGATATCCTGGGGGAAACAAGGTCAATTACCACCTTGTTGGGACCTGCCAGAGGAGCTGTCTGTCATCAGTTGGCAACCTAGCTTCAGAGCATGAGCCAGAGATGGTGCAACTCTTGATTGAATCACAGGAGAAATGTTCTGTTCAACATCAGGAGAGGTTTAAAGTCAGACCAAGGGTAGGAGGGTACTCAGCTCCAAGTGCTGTATTGTCTAATCAAGTGACACAGGTGCATCCCTACTTCATTCCCATCTCACATGGAGGTATGGGCAGCCTCATCTTGCAAATGCAGAGCCTGTGAATTATAACTCACCTCAAGTACAGACTGAGTGAGATAGGACTCAGGCACATGACTGACTTCCAAGCCCAAGGTCTTCCACACACTAAGCATATCCCCAAACATGAAATTTAATGCTATACCTTCACCTTTCACCTTTCACTATGAACTATTTGGGGCTTTTTGTCTTTGCTTTCATAGGTACAACTTAGACTTTAATCGTGATTTATTTTTCATTACTTACAAATATTAATTTTTACAACTGCAATCTACATAATCTTATTGTATTTGGTTTATTACTAACATTAATTTTTACAGTGAGTTTAGGCTTAAAGAACTGGATGGATCATACAGAGTTCCCAAATGCTCACCCCTCCCCTAGTTTGCCCTTCTATTAACATCTGGCATTGATGAAGTATACTGGTAATGATGAATATTGATATATTATTAGTTAAGGACCACACTTTCTATTATCTTGGTGTTTGCTAGTTACATATATTCTCTGAATTTTTCCAAATACATAATGGCATGTACCTACCATTACAGTATCATCTCTGTATTCCACTTATTTATTCCTCTCTTCCTTCCTATTTCTGCAGGTTACTCTAAGCAACTTGATCTTTTCACTGTTTTTGTATATTTTTCTACAATGCTATATATCTGGAATCATACAGTATGTAATCTTTTATACTGGCTTATTTCAATTAGCAATATAAATTTTCTTCATGTTTCCTCATTTTCCTCTCCGTCCTCTTCTCCCTCCTCCTCTTTTTCTTTTTGGCTTGACAACTTACTTCTTATCACTGAATTCTAATTATCAATGTGCCATAATTTATACATACCCCTACTAAAGGCTATCTTGGTTCCTTTCCAATTTAGGGCCTTCATCTTTTGTCTATTATTTCACCAATACTACTTCATATCCATTTCTATCACTTTATAGAAAGGACTGAAGTACTGTTAGTCTTCTCTATGTTCTTCATTATGTCTTAAGCCTTTGCCTTCACAAATATACTTAAGAAATGCTTTAATTTACACAATGTAACTTGTTGGACTGTCAATTGATATTTCATTGAATATGTACATGAGTCAGGAAGAACTGACATCCTTACAATATTGATGCTTCTATTCTAAAACATTGGAAGTAGCTGGGCGTCGGTGGCTCACGCCTGTAATCCTAGCCACTCAGAAGGCTGAGATCTGAGGATCACAGTTTCAAAGCCAGCCTGGGCAGCAAAGTCCCTGAGAGTCTTGTCTCCAATAAACTACTAGATAACCAGAAGTGGCGCTGTGGCTCAAGTGGTAGAGCACTCGCCTTGAGCTGAAGAGTGTAGGAACAGCGCCCAAGCCCAGAGTTCAAGCCCCACGACCAACCAAAAAGAAAACAAAAATAATAAAAATAAAATAAAACACTGGAAGTATCTCTCCATTTATTTATATCTTAGATTTCTTTCATTGAAGTTCCATCCTTTTTTTATATTTTTTCATAAGATCTTTTCATATCCTATAGATATTTTTGTCAGATTCATACTAAGTGTCTACTTTTTCAGTACAAATGTTGCCACGCCAACTCCAGTGGAGTCTGCTTAGCATGGGAAACCATCTATCAGACTTAAGATAGGGGCTTCAGAGACCTATCTCTGGGTTTTGGGACTTCACGGAAGTCTACCTCAGAGAATGGGGCTTTACAGAAACCTATCTCCAAGTTTTGGGACTTCACCAAAGTCTACCTCAGAGAATAGGGCTTCTAAGAGGCCTACTCCTGGAAAAAGGCTGGCAAACCCCTGGGAAAGATGTGTTTCTGCCTATCTTTTCCTCATAAGAGTGCCTATTAATCTTTTACTGTTTCTACTGCTCTTTGTACTTGCTCATTGTCAACGTTTCCCTATACAAAGCTCTTTCTTAAGAGTGTTGACGACTCCAATATCTGATGAGTGTCTTAAAAATATGACTAACTCACCAGAGTTAAGTGCTACCCTGAAACCCCTCTTATGGAGGCTAGTAGACAAGCCATAAGCAAATATAAAAGGATTGGGGGTTTCACAAAGTCACTTCAGCAGAAGGAATTGTTTGTAAGAGATTTACAAAAAGCTGTAGGCACGGCTAGAACAGAAAGAATGTATGGCAATTGCTGAGATAACTACTTAGGAGAAAGAACTTCCTACTACTCTCTTTCATTTACTAAGAGACTTGCTAGATCTAAGTCTCCTTGGTGTTTACTATTAAAGAAGGAACAGAAAAAATCTTATGGGACAGTTAAGGCCTCTATAGAAATAAGGTAATGGTTAGTTGGTGACAAACATCAAAACCCATTGTATTTCTTAGAGATAAGCCGGAAACAAGTGCCTATCAGGCGACCAGCTGGTGACCACCCAAGAATGAAGCCCTGCAGCAAGCTTATGTAACCTTTTGCCCTTTCTTATGGAGACTTTTTGCTATAAAAGTTTGTTATCCTCTGCATTAAATCGCACTCAGCACACAGCACTCAGCATCCACTCCTAATGTGTGTGAGTTGTCTGTTTGCCATCTCCCCATCCTATTCCAGGTTCCTCCCCTAGGTGTCCTCCATCGTCCCGACAGAACCCGGTCCGCGGCAAAATGTAAATAAAGAATGTAGAATTTTTTTAAATTTCAAAACCTAAATTGTCCATTACTAGTTTAGAGAGATGTAATAGGTCCTTATGTCATTGTATATTATGGTCTTGCTTACTACCAACCATATTTTTGGGATTTCCTACAAGCAATTCAATCATCAAAAACTGAATTAAATCATATAAAACTAAGTCAGTTTCATTTCTATCCAAATCTGCACATTTTTTAAAAAATTCGTTTTCTGGACTTACAACTTTGGCCAGGGCTTCTAATGGGATACTGAACAGGAGCGGTGAGCCAGCAGCCTTGCCCTTCTGATCTTGTGGGTTTGTCACCATCACTGTTTGCTGTGAAGCCCCTCCTGAGCTATTGAGTACAGAGGATCACCCATCATTCCCTGGCAGACATTCTTCCTCCTATGAAGGCTTTCTCTGGCTACAGGGCAGCTCAGCCCATTATATGGAGAAAGCAAAGACTACTGAGCAGCAAATCTCCACCCAAAGAGCCATCAATCAATGGTGAATGGGCCCCAATATCCTTGCTCCTCATGAGAAAAAAAATATGTGGTACATTCTCTGGAACCCAGTGTCACCTAATGGGATGAACCCTTGCTGCCCACAGAAGTAACCTATTTACTATTAAGTACTTTGTTGCCCTCCTTCATTACCTATCTTACTTCCCACTTCTCTACCAGCGCTTCTTGGATTAATCACCTCCTAAAAAACTAGTTGTACTCAAATCCTAGTGTCAAGAGTCTTGTTCTTGGGAATGCCAACCCAAAGCACACCATGGTCACATGCCAATTTATAACTGGTTTTGGTCCATCTACTGTGATAAAATACAGAATTCAGAACGCTTCAAGTACTGTCCACTGATGCACTCATGGTTCTCCTCAAAACCCAGGTAGGTATCCCACATCACCTAAATCATTAAGCTTAAGAAATAATGTGGTAGGCAAAACTTGGTTAAAAAGTAAATAATTTCTTTTAAAAAATAAACTGACAATACACTTACCCATGGCCTCATAGTTTCACTGTTCCCTACATCACTGACCATTGCTCTGTCTACCTAGAGAAGGAGGAGTCCACAGATACTCACCTGCCTTCCCCGACCAAGGCTCAGAACAGAAGCCATTTGTGATTCTGTCCAGGCTCAGAGACCAGGGCTTATTATCAAGACTGGGAAAATGGAGAACCAAAATATTGCTAGGTCAGTATGAAGTCCATGGGAAATATGACCCAATGATTTCAGAAAATATGACTTAGCCCAGATTCCAACAATTGCTCCAACCACTCCACCAAGCCTGACCTATCTGTAAACTCACACTCTAATACTTTTGCTCTGTGAATGGGAAGTCTAGCACTGTGGCCCATAAGCCCTTCTCCTCCATTATCTGGCTTAATTGACTTTTAGCTAACATTATTTCCCAACAATCCCCAATCCTTCCCTCTGCTCCATCCAGAACTTACTTGGAATCCTGAATGCATCAAAATTGTTCTCCTTTTGTGCTACCCACTCCTACCCTCCTCTGTTCTTCCTTCTATCTACACAATTTTAAAAACCCAGTAGAGTCCCCATCATCAGTGACATTTTTCTACTCACCATTTCTCTTTCTCCTTCATCTCTCAGAAGTAAAGCTGTTACCACTCCTGGGTCCAACACAAAGTCTGACATAATGATGAGAAATGACAGACTAAATTGCATCACTATGGCATTTGCTAAACACTATCTATCCTTTAGGTGATAAGTCTAATTGCTTTATTTGTTAACCATTCAGGCTTCCCCATACCTATCTCCTGACATTACCCACATTTTACAAATGAAGGCACCTGAGACTAGAAGAAACGGATTCTCTTAGGATGGCAGAGCCAAGATTTATAACCATCTGAATGTGATCCAGCCTAAACTGCCATCAAGTTTCGAAAAAACCATGGGCTTTCTTTACTCTAGGCTGCTACAAATGCTATTCCCATTGTACAGGCCCTTCTGATTCCTATGTGTCTTCTAAGACCCATCTCAAATATTATTTCTTAAAGGAAGCCACCTTCATCAGGCAGAATTCATATTCCCTTTTGAAATTCCAACTGCTACAAAGATGAAAATAACCTCCTCTTGCCACCAGAAACATATTCTTCACACTGAGTACATATATTTCGATGCAGTACTAAAACAGTTATTATAAACATGTTTTCATGTCACTCAGCATTCAACAATCTAACTTGTGATTGCCCAATATTCCAATGTATGATTATTATAATTGAAAATGATCTTAAACATCTGAGATCTGATCAAAGATTAACAAGGCCAACTCAGCAGAAATTTGTCCTGACAGGTAACAAGGGCCAAAGTTTTAGAACACTGGCAGAGAACAGGTCCTGTGGCTCTGTCCCAGGTTCCCACAGTGGCTGGGCAAGATGTAAAGACTGATTTATTAATGGACCTGCTTTGGCCAGTGGCCCAGTCATCTTTGTCACTGCCAATATTTTTCTGACTTGAATTTTAAGCTCTAGAACAGAAAGTTAATCAGCTTAACTCACTGGATAGGGCATTACATTATGAAATCATTTAAAGGCTGGCCAAAGAAAATCAGACCTGCAAACAAAAATCGGTATTCTGTTCATACAGGTACAAATCAAAGTTTGTGCCTCACCTTATGTTTCATGTAGAGTAATATTTCAATGACAACAATAAAAATAATAACCACTGTTTGGCAAAATTTTAAAGGCTTTGACACACACCATCTCATTTGCTTTTTAAAAATATTCTCAACAGATTATTAGAAATGACAAAACAGAAGCCCATGATCCTCATTATGAGTTTGAGCAAAGGCTCAAACCTCAGGATTCTAAGTTTACTCTTATTCTCATTTCTATTATGTGGCTTCTTCAATGTCCATTTTCTATATCAGAGGTTCCCCTGACAGACGCAAGATGACTTTCATGAGTTTATGAGATGTAGAATTACAGTTGTATGCAACCTTCTGATGAAGACTATGTCACTTTTTCTACAGAATATCCTGCACCTGACCAGAAATGTTTCACACCTGTATTTTAAGCTCTGTGTGCAGAATGGATGTGTTCTTGCTCTCTTGGACACATTCCCCAAATACTAGAACACTGCCTACCCAAGAACAGCTTTGCTTGTCACCACACTGAATTAACTCTAAGGAAGCACTCAACCAGAAATCAAGTCTCTCAGAATTGCAGCTATATGATTGCAGACAGATGTAGGCAGAAATACAAAAAGACTGGGAAAGAACATAACAATTGGCCCTAGGAGCCATCAATCCTAGAACATCCCTTGCTAGGAAGTAGGTAGGTGGCCATATCCTCTTGTGAGTTTGAGTTTCACTGGCAGGATGAAGAACTTGGCTAGATAATATTACAAGATCTAGAGTATATGTGAGATAAAAACTGATTTGCTCTTGGGGGCCTTCAACAATATCATCGGAATCACCAACTGATTGTGTCTCTTAGCGGATTGCTGAGACATTGCTACATTTTTTTCCTTTCGGTGTTAGTGAGATTTGAATTCAAAGATTAGTGCTTGCAAATGCTATACCACTTGAACCACACTTGTAGCCCTTTTTGCTGATAGGGTTTCATACTTTTTGCCTGGGCTGACCTCAAACATAGATCCTCCTGATCTCTGTCTCCAAAGTAGCTTGGATCATAGGCATGAGACACTATAACTGGCAATGATACTTTCAAGTTTCCAGGCAAACCCACAAGCTCCTGGAATAATATACATACATACATATATATATATATATATATATATATTAACATTTTTGTATACACAGAAAATCTAGGTAAGATTAGTAAAAAAACAACTTGGAAGTTTTCCTATTATTTGTGGGTGTGTATTAGAAATATAAGAGTCTTAACTCAGCCACTAGTGGTTCTAGCTGTAATCCTAGCTATTCAGGAAGCTGAGATTGTCAGGCTCACCTGAACAGAAAAGTCTATGAGACTCCATCTCCAAAATTAACCAGCAAAAAGCAAGCCTGGAGTGTTGGCCTAGTAAGCACTGGGCCTTGAGTTTAAACCTCAGTACTGGAAAAAATTAGTTATAAGAATTCCAGTTGCTGTGTTTCTGGGTCTCTATTAAGAAAATTTCGGCCTGTGCCAAGGAGACCTAGGGTTTCTCCTATTCCATCCCGTAATGTGTTCAGAGTGTCTGCTTTGACTCCAAGGTCTTTGATCCATTTGGAGTTGATTCTGGTACATGGTGATATATAAGGATCTAGCTTTAGTTTTCTACAAGTGATTAACCAATGTTGCCAGCATCATTTACTGAAGAGGCTGTTTTTCTTCCATTCTATTTTTTTAGCTCCCTTATCGAAGATTAGATGGCTATACGTCTGTGGGTTCAGTTCTGGGTTTTCAATTCTATTCCCTTGGTCCTGAGGTCTGTTCTTGTGCCAGTACCAAGCTGTTTTGAGTACTAGAAGCTCAGTTTTGATGTTTAAATAAGAATATTGTTTTCACTGTATTTGATGTTGGTATAATTTGTGGAGGGGAAGGGCAAAGACAAATCGTTTTAATAGGGATACAGGTGGACCCATTGCAACAATGAGATATACAAATCGTTATGTCAAAAAACGAACTTTACAACTTTGGCGGGGGTGGGGGGGGAGATGGAAAGGGATGGGAAGGGGAAACAAAGGAGGAGGCAACAATGCTTGATAGGAAATATACTCATTATCTTGCCCATGTAATTATAACCCCTCTGTATGGTATTTTCACAAAAAAAAAAAAAGAATTCCAGGTGCTAAGTGATTCCCAACCTCTCTTGGGGAGACCTGGAACTGTCTAGCCCTGAAATGCTATACTGAACTTTCCTGATCCCACTTCTTCCTACTTTCCCAAGCTGTGGGATGGTACAAATAAGACAGTGGGAAGTTGAGAGAAGAATGCCATCCGTATATGTTTGCTTAGAGTTGCTCTAACAGATTACAAGAGACTTCAACAACAGAAACATCTTGTCTTACAGCCCTGGAGGCAGACATCCAAGGTTAAGGTATAGACAATTCTGGTTCCTTTTAGGAACCACGTGGGAGAATTGCTTTCATAACCCACCCCAGACTGGCTCATGATTTGCTGCCAGTCTGTGGTGTTCCTTGATCTGCAAAAACATCACTCAGTATCTGCCTTTATCTCACATGGCATTTTCCTTCTGTGCATGCCTATGCCCAGATGTCCCCTGCTTATAAAGACATCTGTCATGCTGGCTTAATATGACCCTAATGCCTTCCTCTTACCCTAAATTACCTCTTTAAGGACACCATCTCTAAATAAAGCCATATTCTGAAGTGGGGTTGGTACGCCACCTTTTTCTGCATTTTTTTCTTTTTTTGGTCAGTTATGGGGCTTGAACTCTGGGTCTGGACACTGTCCCTGCACTCTTCAGCTTAAGACTAGCACTCTGCCATTTGAGCCACAGGGCCACTTCCGGTTTTCTGAGTGGTTTATTGGAGATAAGAGTCTCACAGACTTTCCTGCCCGGGCTGGCTTTGAACTGCGACCCTCAGATCTCAGCCTCCTGAGTAGCTAGGATTACAAGGCTTGAGCCACCAGCGCCCAGCAATGCCACCTTTTTTGGGGAGGTCACAATTCAATTCACAGCCATCCCAAACGCAAAGATCTCAGCTCCTCACCTTGCACCCCCATGTGCTAAATCTCAGAGATGGAGGCAGGCTATGAGACATTTGTAAGGGTGCACAGTCTGCTTAGAATGTCACATCATCTGACATTTCATGCTTCACAAATGATGAAAAAGGAGTCCTTCAAAGATTATGTAGAACTCACTTTATTTCCTTCTGCAATTCCTCTATCTCCCCCCCTTTTTTTCCTCTACTCAGCAAATGGTTGGTTAAGCATGATTTATCAAACACTTAATAAAATGTTACTAACTCAGAACTATATCCAAGTGACTCAGCTCTTGGTCAGGATCTATGAAGGATGTCCCTAGCTTAGCTCGGGCCCCATACCTCCCTGTGGGTTTCTGGCCTTCAGTTCCTACTCTTGGCAAGAATTGCAGTCTTGGGTTAAGAATACAGTTCTGCCCAGCAGGTAGATAGGGGTGGGATCTCTCTAAAACACCATGTGGGGAGCAAAGTGAAATGTGACTCTGAGAAATATTTAACAATGTCTGCTTCTTCTAATACTGACATCCTTTAGTTTTAGTTTTCCTAACCTATTCTTTTTACTTTTCCTAATAGAACAGGAAATAGCAGAAGTTTTTAACAGCTAAGTGAAATGACATCTTGTTCTCTTATAAACTGTTCTACAGACTCAGTGATGTCGTCTATGAATAAATATTCTCATGGATTCCTCATTGAGTCTATTTATTTACGTACTCCTTCCTGCGGAGCCAAGACCCACACAGATTTGGGGAGAGAGGAAAATAAAGCAAACCGAACAGATACCCGAAGACAAAAATGAATTTGCCTCTGTTAAAATGTGGTCCCTGTGATAAGAATGAGGACTGAACTCAATTATCTGAACTGTAGCTTCAGCCTGACGAATCTCCCCTGGGAATACTACAGTGAGGCTAAATACAAAGCTCTGGAAGCGTTCAAATTAATCATAAACAGAGTCAGGTTTGTGGGAGCTCCATGTCCAAGTATGCCTTTCTATATTCAGCAAATTTGAGCTCTTATGAAGCTTGGCAGTGTCCCTTTGCTGAGGTGAAGTTATCCCCTTCAAACTGTGGAAAGTCCCTGTGTCAATCAAAAGTGACATCTCCAAGGCAACCCATAAATGTTTCCACTCAAAGTGAGGCTCCAAGACTTGGCCTAACAAACACAGTGGAGAACCCTTTGAGGAGGAAAAACTGTATGTGTATCTGAGACCTGATCATTACCACAGAGACTTGTGAAATGCAGTTGGACCAACACATAGCATTATAATGAATGTAAGAGCTATCATCAAGTTACCAAGTAAAGCTTAAAGGTGGAAAGGGAAGTGAACCATCTGAAGTAAGATACATAGCTCACAATGACAAACTCAAGCAACCTTCACAGCCCAATATTATATGACTCCCTATTTCTCCCATTGCACTAAAAAAGGTAACCTGAATCATCTCAGGTCAACTTCTTGCCCAGGATGCATGTGAAGGGACCAGATTTTCATACCTGTTACACTGTTACAGGACTCTAGAGCCAAGCACTTTTCTGTTTTAGCAGTAGAGTTTGAACTTGAGGAATCACATTCTACCACTTGAGCCATGTGTCTCCCAAGCTCACCTTTTTTAAAGTGTAGTTACTTTTCAAATATGGTCTTGGGTTTTTGTGTAAGCCAGCCTAGACTGCAATCCTCCTATCTATACTTCCTGCATAGCTGGGATCACGGACACATGCCGCTGAGCCCAGTGTTAGCTGTTGAGATTGGGTCTCACAACATTTTGTCCTGGCTGGATTCCTCAGACATCTCCTGATCTCTGCCTCCTGAGGAGTTGGAATTATAGGTATGAGGTATCACCATGGCATGGCCTACAACCTGAACTCTTAAACTTTCTCCTCATGCTTCTCGACAGTTAGTTTCAACAACTGGCTGAAATCAAACAGCAAATGAGAGCAGGCTGGCAGGTCACTGAAAGCACCCATCTAGTTGCCAAAAAACACACTACTCTTATTGAGTACTGGCACTTCTCATGTGACCTGGATAGCAATGCACAGATGCAGCCTTCAGGACCTCCATGCAACTCGGAGAAGTAGAGTTCAGAAGCTCCTTCATGAGAGAATCCAAGGGCTACATTGCCAGTGAAGATGCCAGAGAAAGAAATCTGATATGCAACAGCCCTGGGGTTTGCTAACCTTGTTACATGAGAGACAAACTGAGAGGCAAGACCCCAATTAATATCCTGTCATGCTGGAGGCTCCTCTGGCTAAAGTCATAGCAAGAATGCCAGGGCAGGGGAGATCTCGCTTTGTCATGTGGAACTTCCTAATGAGAAGTTCTATTTCACAACTTCTTTCTATTAAAGGTGGAAAATGTTATATTCATTTGTCTTTTTTACAAAGCTAAAAAGTTAAAGCGGAACATTTTTGGATTTTTGACTTTAATGTTTCATAAGGTTAAAAGGTATATGGAATCTATGACTAAAAATCTACTTGATTTTTATCCTTTCAGTGAAGGATCCAATGTGACAGGCAACAAGAAAACAAAACAAAAGACCTTCCCAGTTCCTCATCCCTCTGCAAGGAGGTTTCTTGATCCTCTCATCCTTGATAGTGTCATAGCTTGAATTCAGACTGTCCTTGTGACTTGATTGGTCCATACAACTTACCGATGTTTTGTTATTTTCCAGCCTAGGTTTCAGGATGCCTTCTGTACTTCCACCCCCTGCCACCACTCTGTGGATGAGCCTGTTAGTTACTGTGTGATAAGAGACACATCTTAGCCAACAGCCAGCCAACCTAACACATATAAAGCGGTCTTAGTCCTGCTATCCCCCAGCTAACCATGGACATAAGAACTAGCCCAGCTGACATCAGTTAAGCCTATCCCAGATTAACATACAGTAAGCCCTTCTTATTCATTATTTTATTACATGTGGTTTTGATCAAGTATGGTTTACAAAAAATTATAACTTCAAAATAATCTAAAGAAATCTGAAAAAAATGTAATTCATGCTGTGCACCACACAGCTCAACAGATACATTAAAAGCTCTCAGTCAATCCCACACTGCTGCCAGTTGTGCTTAAATCATTATGTGATCTGCTCAGTGCCTACCTGCCCTTAATTCTGTCTCCCCCCAAAATATGGTTGCCAAAAAAGCAAAATAAAGGTGAAAATGCTTAATTAAAGTGATAAGGTGGGGTTTTTTTTAGAATTTTGGAAATGATCCTTCTAAAGAAAATGTCTTTAGTGGAAACTGAATGGCACCATGGGAAAAACAAAGTAAGCATCTGCAGTTCAGTACTGAACTCTAGTCACCTTGAGTATTCATAGTCTTTCCTCAGTGACCACCCTCTTGGAACCATATACCTGTACCTGCCCTACTCAGATGACTTGTGGACTCACGAGCCACGGTAATTGTTTATTATTTGAAACTACCAAATTTGAAGGCTTGTTACACAGCTATAGCTGATACAAAAAGGTTGCCAATGCATGAAGGTTCCCCAAGATATACATATGACAGACATGAGTTTGTTCTGAGCAAGTGCCTATTCTCCTGGTTCATTACTTGAATGTAGGAAAAAAATGCTGCTTTGAAACAGTTACTATTTATGGACTTTTAATTCTAGGATATGCATTTTCCCATTTTATTATTTTTCTCATAGCAACAAGTACTTCATTAACACATAAAGATGAGCTTTAATATTTTGATATTAAGTGAGGAAACAGAGACGCTGAGTGGCATAACACATGGCCAATCTAAAACATAAATCCAAGGCCAGCTCATTCCAAGTTCACATGCTTAAGTTCTGTCTCAGTAATGGATTAATTTTGGTGGTGTAGCAACTTTGTGTACATTTTACTGATAGGAAATTTCACAAGTAATGAGCCTTCTTGGGACAGGCCAGAGCAAGTACAGGCTAGATTAACTTTGTGCCCACTGGAAGGAAAGCCATTCAGTACAGAAGTCAAAAGACGAATCTTGTGCCAGGGTCAGAAGGCTTATTCTATAGAGACAGTAAGTATTCAAGACTCTGGAGGTCATATAGTCTTTGATGTATTGGCCCACCGCAAAACCAGACATAGACAACACATAAATGAATGAGTGTGGCTGAGACCCATCAAATTTTATGTAAAAAGTAGGCCAAGATTTGGCCTTAATAGATCAGGCCAGGGAAGGAGACATATATTGTTAGTGCCCTCACTCCCTGGAGTTAGGAAACAATAATACACTATTAAAAGAATCTTAAATAGAAATGATATTAGAATCATATACTCTTTATAAGGTGACAGTGATGATTTTGCACTGAACTAAGTTACAAAAGTGATCACGCTCTGAGGTATCTTGTAGGCACTGCCAGCCTCCAAAGCCGAGACTGTTTGTCACCGATATCTTCACTCAACCTGTGTGCTTTGTTTCTAACCAGGAGAACACACTGGGCTCATATACAGGGCAAGCAGTCTAGGCCTGTAGTGCCAGCAAACACTTCTAGATGGCGTGAATAGGCAAGCACTCCAGCTTCCATGTACCCTGGCTTGGGTAATTTGGTTAACTCTGAGATGTGTTCTACAGAGGCTCCCAGAGTTGCCCAGTAACTCTGAGTCCCGTTGCCTGTGGTGACCACCTGCTTTCTCTCACTCCTCTTCTTGGCTCAGTGTGAATCAACTTCTGGAGGAAGCCAACTAAGACAGCTCAGTATGTCAACAGTTCACCAACCCTAAAACAGTCCCATTAATCTTGGCTCTGAATCTTGGCATTTGAAAATTAGCTGATTTCACTGGTGAAAAATAAATCACTTATATATTCATATATGAGAACTCCCAAAAAATTAATTTACTTTCCTACCATGTAATATACTTACATACTTTTTACACACTTTAAAGCATTCTCATTATTTTTCTTTTCCTTGTTTTTCTGTGTTGGTATTTTTCAATGTGATCATTTGCTTAATCACCAAATCTGCTCTTAAAGCATTTTAGCCTGTTTCTAAAATCAAACTACTCTGCAATGACATCTGACCCCCATTGAGAATACTGAAAAGAATACGTCCTTTGGCTCTGAAAGCTATTCTCACAGTCCGGCTCTCAGGACCTTTCAGCCAGTAGCAAGTCATTAGAAAAGTGGACCACAGCCATGGAGACGATGACCCACTCATTTATACTCTTTATTTTCCATGTGGCTTTTAAAATAAGATTTCTTTCTGGTCAAGCTCTCTGACTAGATCTTTTGTTGCCTTCCTTCCCTAATACTTTCATCCAGATATAATTCACAGCTCATACAATTCAACCACTAAAAATGTACAATTTGATTTTCTTTGATATACCCATAGAATTGTGCAGCCATTGTGTGTGTGTGTGTGTGTGTGTGTGTGTGTGTGTGTGTGTTAAAGAATTGAGCTCAGAACCTTATCAAATGTTCTACAACTTCAGACACAGACCAGTCTTCTCTTTCTTCTTTCTTTTGGAATTGGTTAGTTTGGTCCTCTGGTAGGGTCTTGCAAATATCTTTTGCCTCCTCATCCTAGAACCACAGTCCTCCTACTTTTTCTGCCTTAGAAGTAGCTGGGATTATAAGCATTCATCATTATGTCCAGCCCTTGTTTTCTGCTTTCACCATAAATGGTGACAAACAGTATGATCTCTCATCTTATTCCCACTCAAAACACTTGTCACTGCATCCCCCCAAAAATATCACAGTCTAATGCACTGGAGGATCATTTACTACCATCAAGGATAGGCAAAAAATAAACAATGGTTACAGTAATGTTTCCTTCCTTTCCACTAAAAAAAAATTCCATGTAAAATTACCAGTAACATTTCATTTGCTTAACAAGTGCAAATTCACACACACACACACACACCAAAAATATATTAAGAAATCCATTCCTGGGGTTTGGAAGGTGGCTCAGTGGTAAAGCGCTTGCCTTGCATGCATGAGGCCCTGGGTTCGATTCCTCAGCACCACATAAGCAGGAAAAAAAAAAGCTGGAAGTGGTGCTGTGGCTCAAGTGGTAGAGTGCTAGCCTTGAGGTGAAGAGCTGAGGGACAGTGCCCAGGCCCAGAGTTCAGGCCCATGACCGGACCCCCCCCCAAAAAAAAAAGAAAAAAAGAAAGAAATCCCATTCCTCTCTAGTTCTTTGATCCTTATTGATGACAGAATAGCATAAAACAATTCCCTCTTCTTCCCACAGTACCTTCATTTTCCCCTGACACCCTCACATCTGATGGTTCCATTTAAGCTCTCATCCAAATCTGATTCACAGACTTAATTTGATCACCTGAGTGGTTGTGAAAAGATGTGTTACAGGGAAGGCAAACATGAGGTCCAATGGAGATATACTCTTCATAATGTACATTACATTTGCATATTACATTACACTGTCTTACACACACACACAGGGTGAGGAGCACACACAGGGCCAAATGTTTAAGGGTTCAACATAAACTATCTACTCACTGAAGAATCAATCAGTATGAGAGAATGCTTTCCCCATCCAAGTATTTTCTGACAAGATGGGGCCTCAGCATCACCTGGAGCCAGGCATGGTGGTGCGTGCTTGTAAACTGAGTTACTTGGGAGGTGGAAATTGGGAGGATCATGACTTGAGTCCAGCCAAAGCAAAGAGTTGTTAGCAAGACTTCATCTTAATCAATAAACCAGGCATGGTGGTGCACATGGTGGATCACAGCCACACAGACAGCCAGAGGCAGGAGGAGTGTGGTCTGAGGCTAGCCCCTAGAAAAAGCACAAGACCCTATCCAAAAAATAACTAGAGCAACAAGTGCTGCACACCCGCCCAGCCACCCCTCCAAAAAAAGAAAGAAGAAGAAAAAGAAAAAGGCTATGCCACTCACTAGGCACTTCAGCTTGCCAGAGTAAAACCTCAGTTCATCTAACACTAGGGGGAGGCAAAACTAAATAGACTTCTCTCTGTGCCCCCACTAACTTGTATTGTCTCCCTACACTCAGAAAAAAAGCTTTAGAAAAGTGTGGCTAGGAACAAGTGTGACTAGACACAAGGAAAACCAAGAAGGAATCCATTAACAAGTGAAAGACACCTTTAGTTCCTTGAAAATATTCCAGGTGGTACCAGAGTATCCACAAAGCCAACATTACCTCTGATTTTAAAGGCTCTTAATGACACCTCCCCCCACATGCACAATAAATGCCTCTGGAATCTTGATGTAGTTTCCATCTTGAGGAACCAACTTCTTCATTCATATTCTGGGTTTCTATTTATTCTTCCTCAACTATCAGGCCTCAAAGTAACTCAAGCTAAAAAGAAAAAAAAATCAGTTGGAGAAAGATGGATGCTTGTTATTCTTGGCATGTGTCAAAGTAATGTTGGAAAGAAAGAAATCTGGCCAATTTTTAGAGTTGTTGAGAGGCATTGAGGGACTATACTAAAGCTGTTTTGGTATAAAAGAAATAAAACCAATATGATGTTTTCTTGACTCATCTGTACCCTACAGATGTGAATACCAAGAGAATGTAAGCTGGGAGGAGACACAGGTAAGAAGTGCCCTAGATGCTTCTCCTGGTACCTGGATGAAGGTGATGACCCTTGACTCCAGCAGGTAGCCTGTTGGCTGCTTTTCCTGTTCAGTGCTCCTCTATAGTTCATACTCAGCATGATGATAATCAGTGTGATCTTTGAAATGTGGCTCAATAGTATCACTTCTATTCTCTAAGCTCTCCACAGGCTCCTTCTTAGAAAAAGATCAAAGCTCCTTCCTCACTTTAGATCATTAATGTACATCTACCTCCATACAAGATTTTAGATGCTCTAAGCCCACCCACCTGTCCAATTCTTATCCCTCTCTTCCTAGTCCATACCACAGTGTCATTCTCAGCCCTCAAGCATGTTCAACTTGGTCCTGACTGTGGAATTTTGGAGGAGCTGATACCTTAGCCTGGGTGGTTGTTGTTTTTTTCCTGGTTGATACAAGACCAGAATCTTCTTTTAGTCAGGTTTCTGTTCCCAGGGCTTCTGATCTGGCTGACCCTCCCATTGACTTCCTGCACCACTCCTGAACTTATTCCCCTTTTCAAATCTCTCAAGTGGTTCTTTGTCTAATCCTTTTATCCCTCCTCCCCCTGCCCTCCAAGAACAGAAGCTTCATGAGAAGTGAAGTTTGTCTGTGTAGACCCTGGAAATCCTACAGGAATGGATAAATCAATCAAGTGAACAAAAGGGCCTTTAAGAAAAAACCTGGAAGTCATTTCGGGTTTAACAGAGAAACAGAAACAAAAGCATATGAAACTCCCACAGATTATACACAGCCACCTACTGTCAATATCCTCTCCCATTTACTTTCCACATTATTTATCTACTTACTTTTTTCTGCGCTGTTCTAGAGTATGTTTCAGCCCATTATAACATTTAACTCTGAAATATTTGTGTTTATTTCCCCAGATTAAACTGTAATACATTCATTGATTTCACTAAGCTTCTTATCAATATAATCATCTAATCCATACTCAAATTTTGTCAATTGACCCAATAATGGCCATTTGAGCATATTTTTCCATCCTGTATAAATCTAATCAAGACCTGACATTTAGCTCTCTTTCCTATCTAGTCTCCAATTTGGAGCAGTTCCTTTCCCTTTCTGTCTTGCATGGTAGTCATACTTTTTTGAAGGACATAATAATCCCTGTTTCCATAAGATATTCATGATTAGGGGAGAAGCTGAAATTTCCTCATAGTTATGTTCAGGTAGTATATCCTTGGTGACAAGAATATCATAGAGAAGGTTCTTCCTTCTTCTGAGAGCACACATATTGACCACCTGGTCTCACTGGTCACATTAACTTTGATCAAGGTAATTTTAGGACAGAATGATTATATTTCTCTATTCTACAGTTACTATTTTCTTCCTCTTGCTCCAGCAATCTGTGAGGAGATACAAATGGTTTATTCCTCATCGAAACTTCTCTTAAGATTTTATATGTCCTGGTAACTTTTATCTGACCTAGTCTTTCTTGTGATGGCTGCAAAATTATGAGTTTCCTGGCCTAGCACCTTCTCCATGTTTGGCAGCTGTAACTCAGCATCCTACCTTAGGCCAGACTCTCCCTTCTCTCTCATTTGCTTTTCTATCTGTTGACATATTTATTCTAAGTATGGGAAGACAGTACCTTATTTTTCATTCCTATCCTTAAATACTTTGGTGCTCAACCCAGATCTGGCCAGTGGGAACCCCTTCAAATTGGCTTCTGTTTAAATGGAGACACTTTTAAAGTATACTCGTAAGACATTAGTTGCTTTAAATGATGCCTTTTGTTTCCTTTGAATGAGAAGTAAGCATTTCTCTATTGTAGAGACTGTGCACAGCTAGAGGCAATCTGATTGGCTAAGCTGCAGTTCTGCAATGACCATGACCATGATGGCCTCTTCCATCTAAAGAGAAACCAGTCCCACCAAGTTTAAGCATGGCCTGACGGAGTGCCCATAAGACCTTTCTCAGCACAGCCTTGCCCCAGGAAACTGTTGGCCAAAGAAACACCAGCCATCACTCCATCCATGCAAACAACTCAGACAATTCTGTTTTAAGCCATAACAATATTTCAAGAGTCTATTAACCCAAAAATCTTGTTACAATTTATTGTATAAACTGCTCTAAGACGTGTATTAAGGAGCCTTGTTCAATTAAATTCATGGTGAAAGACTCTATAAGATCAAAATACTGAATCCAAACAATCTGATAATATGGCAGACCTCCAACCTGTGGGATTTCACATCAGATTACAAAAGGTTCCTGCTTACTGCCAAGGTCAAAACTTTGACCTTGAAATAGCACAAATCAAAGGACCAGCTGTGTATTAGATTTAGATGGAGTACACAGTAAAACCTGGGACCACTGGACATATTTTCAGCCACAAATTAATATATATATGTTTGTGTATATATATATATAGATATATATATATATATCCTTAGATATGAATAGAAAAGAATTCTTTCTGGGGTAGAACATTCAAAAGGAAGGATTTTATGTTTATTAATATAAAAAATCCCATACCCTGTAAGCCAACAACAAATGTGGTAATAGTATATTCAAAATAGCCTTAATAGCTATATTTAGACTATAGCAAACAGTGACCAAGATAATATTAAAACCTACTTGTGGAGCACTGTCAAATGGCTTATATGTGTCCATGAATAGATGAACCAAAATCTGAACTCAGAAATGCCTCATTGGGCATTTCCTATAGGAAGAGTGTTAGTCTGAATCTGTCAATGAAAAGGAAGGCACAGATGTGGACTCAAGAAGTAGAATAAAAGAGTAAAATTAATTTTAAAAGAATCTATGAAGCTATTAAATTCAAGGAAATCAATTATTATCATATAGACATACTATTTCTTTTCTAACAATCTTATTCCCACTTTTCCTCTATGAAAAGTATTATTTCTCTACTGATATTTTACTACTGTGTTATTTCTCTTCACCCTTTTGTCCAAAACTTCTGATAAGAATTACATAGATGATCTGACTACAATTTTCCTCTTGTCGTCTTTGTATCTAAACTAGATCTTGCTTTAGCCAGTACTAGAACCGTTCTTGTCCATGCCTTGTTCAATGGCTTTTGTGTTACCTGTTTTTTACCTTTTGAGTTTCCCTCTGTTGCTCATTCCTGCCTGGGAACAGAGTTTCTACAACCATATCTCCTCTCCTATTCCCTTCCTGCTAACTCCCCACAGGGCCTGGACTCAGTCCTTGGTCTCTCTCTGTCCATACTCACTCCCATGAGGCTGTCCTTAAAATACAAACTTTCCCCTGATTTAGTGTCCACTTTTATATTCAGTCTTCACTTACCATCTGACGTATTTCATTATTATCTTCTTTCTCACTATCTCAACTTGGATATCCAGAACATATCTCAAAATTAGTAACAGAACACCTGGTTTCCTGCAAAACCTGTTTCTACAGCCTCCTTTGGCCATTCTTGCACCTGCTGTGAGCAAGAAATCTCCATATCCATTTATCAGGATGCTACTGCCTTCACATTGTTTCTTCCTCACACTCTCCCTTATTGTCACTTTATAGAGAATCAAAACCATTGTAACAATCTCCTTGACTACTCACTCAGCCCCTTACATTTTACTCTCAACTCAATCCTCAGATTGATTCCTATTAAAAACCCAAGACTGGCCATGCCTCTTCTTGGAACAAGAGATAGCTAAAGATTCCATAGTGAAAGTGAGAGACCTCCACTTGACTTGAGAGCCCTAGGTGAGTTGGCCCTCCCATCCTCCTCTCTTTCCTCCTTCATACTATTCCAGAAACACTCGATCCTGTGTATCACCCAATGGACAAATCAAGCATGCTTCCTTCTAATTCAGGGTCTTTCCCTTGTGTCCTTTCTGCTTGAATGCTCTTGAAAATATCTCCATGGATCTTCCCCTCTTTTAGAATATAATTCTACCTTGACTTAAATTTGTCACCTTTCCCACACGATCTCCATTCCTTTCCCCCTGTGTTTTGTTTTTTTCCCATACCATATCTCCTTTTTTAGTATCCTTCATATTTACATAGGTAATTTGGCGATCTATTATTTGTCTTTACCACTTCCACCCCCGTCTAGATGGAAACCTCATGTGGTAGAGACTCTAGTTTTGTTTCATTCCTTATCTTTATATCCCAGAACACACAAGGGATGATACATAGTGTATGCCAAACAAATATATATTGAATGAATGAGCATATAGCATATGTCTACACAATCTTTTAGAAGAGTAGGAAATATACATTTAGACCATAAAAGTGTGACAAGCCAAGAATGTGTTAGAAGGTCAGAAGGCTGAGGAACAGAACATCCAAATCAATAACATCCAAATGATATTACAATGGTAATAGAATGTCAATGGAATAAATACTCAAAGAAGCAGAACAATATGACCTGAAGCAAGCCCTACTTGGGGTTTATAGTTTAGAGGACCTCACTGGAATCTACAGAAATGTAATGGTAATGGGCCAAGGTTCTCAGTGAGACCCTGCAGGATAGGTGTTTAGGACACATATTTCTCTTGTGTATCCAGCAGATAGCTGGATAAATCGTGTGACACACCTTCATATGATATGGATGCTCCATCCATTAGCATTTGCCCCTGGTATGGGTTTGTTCTTGGTAATATCATCAGAAAAAAACTACAGAAGCTACCTGCTGCTCTTTCACTTATCATACTTGACCATGGGCTGAAAACAGGCAGGGAATCAACATTACCTTCTTGGTAGCTAAGAGGAGTTCAAGATATTTCCACTAAATCCACTGTTCTAGCAATCACCAGAGAGAGCTTCCAAATTTCTCTCCCCATTTTGGGAAACATAATAGAGCAAAATGATCTAAGTCTTGGTAGTAAAATTGTAATGAGGTATTAAAAACTAAAATTAAAGAAATAAATATTAATCAAAATAAATGTCGGAAACAGTAAACCTCCATAAGAGAACCAAGTCAGAAGGTCAGAAGAGAACCCTTTGCCCGGAACAAAGTTTTATCCTAGTGAATTTCTAAATAGTACCTAAATATTGGCAGGATTTTTTTTCTGGCTTTTCAAACAATCCATTTCTATAAAACAAAGGGGACAAATTTTGTTCTGTAGTAAAATTTTTAAAAATACAAAAAAAGGAAAAAATGAATGTGCTGGAAATCTCCCTGTACTCTTTCTGATCCAAGAGAGTAAAGAAAAAGAGAAGACAAAAAGAGTGACAGAATACTTATTTCCCCGGTTCTTCTTCACCCCATTCCCTGCCTATGATGGCTTTCAAGTACTCAGACTATAGTACTGCACAGACACAGACACAGACACAGACAGACAGACAGACAGACACACACACACGCACACACACACACACACACACACACACACACACAGAGCTCCTATAGGTACAAGGTGGTCACGACTAATCTCTATGGCTACTCGGAGTGCTTCAGCATTCTGTCTTGCTCCTTTTTAACTTGTTTATTGTGGCAAATTGCTTCTTCATGAGCCTACCCAATTACTGTGTCCAAGCAATCCATGTTCTGCTTCCCATGTTCCCAGAACCCATGTTCTGCTGGCTGAAGAAAAGATTTCATGTATCAATGAGAACAACACACCAGAGGGATATACATTCTTATACAGCTGAGGTAGCTGCATTCCCGCCTAGAGGTGGTCAGGATGGGGTAAGGCACTAAAGAGCATCATCATCTTCTCTGAACTTAGCTAAGGGCTCCTCACCCACACCAGCATCCAAAACTGTGGTCTGGATTCCTTCTCTTTATGGGGTGACCCCACTCTGACTTAAAGGTCACCTAAAGTATTTCAGGAATACAAGAAAAAGATGAACATGAGTAAGAATGAAATGGTGTCATCTTCTAAAAAAAAAAAGAAAAAGCTCTTCCTTCCATTTACCTCTGAGCTGACATCACAGAAAGGCTGTGCTTCTCAGATGTCAAGCTCCAGGGTGATGACTGAAGCCTGAAGATACCACAAAGATTAACTCCCTGAACAAAAGGCTGAGACATTTCCCAGGATGAGATATGTCACAATATTAATCCTAATATGTTCAGTTCTTTGGAAAAATATATGATAATTGGCTTTCCCATTTGCAGCTGCATAATTAGGGATTTTCTGTAGACATTACCTAAGGAAATCTCAACTGAATCAACAACTTGATTGTCACAGATTCTTGTATAAAGGAAGATGTCAAATCATCCTGGGGCAGAATGTGGACAAGGAAGTAAACAATGCAGCCTTGGTCCCAGAGCACAGCAGATCCCCTCATCTAGAATGAGCCAAGGTTTGTGGAGTTGTGACATTTCTCAGGTGTCCTCTGGAAAAGACATTTTCTTAAAAGCAGAATTTCCCACTCATCAATTAAAGCAGCAAAAACACCTCCCAATAAATGCCAAAGGGTTTCTAACTGAGACAAGATAAAATGCTTGTGTCTCAATCTCACTGCAGGTAAGAAAAATATAAAGTTAAAAGTGGCTTCAAATTGATATGTGTGGACTGTTAGTGCCAAGGTAAACAGCATTCCAGATAATTTCTCCTGCTCTAATGAGGGGGAAAGGCCAGTTAGATTTTCTCTCTGACATCCATTTATAACGTATCCATCACAATGGACAGACCAAATACCTCAAATGATTAAGAAAAATTACCTAATGGAATAGGAAGAATTTTTTATCCTGAAATATTCTAAGGCTAGATCACTATGACCACCATCAGGTTCCATTATCCTATCCAGTATCTTCTGAGACCCTACTATATGCCAAGAATTGCACTAGGGGCATTCAATGTTTCATTTATCTTTATTAAAGCAAGTACTCTTCTTGTCTATGACAGACTAGAAAGCTACTATTTTTAATTTAGTATACTTTTTGAAATGGTAATGATGGTGTTGATAACATCAAGAAAATGGTTTTTATAACTATGAATTTTTTTTTCTTAAAACCAAAAGGAAAAAAAAAGCAATTTTCTAGCTAAGGCTTAATTCTTCTGCCATCATAGTAATAAAGAACCAACTTTTCATTTCCCTTGCTGATAAGTGTCATTTCCAACACCTCTTTGACAGGTTCCATAAAAGGGTAGCAAAAGTCTCTCTTAGGTCTCAACCTCCTGAGAATGTGGCATTTTGTGGTGAGGAAATCCTGACAGTTGGCTGAAGAGGTGCACAAGACTCATGATGTATGGTTGTCTTAATATACAGGGCTACCCTCAGCCTCTCAGGACCTGACAACATTGATTCCCAAAAGTCTACTTACATGTAATAGTATCTCAAATGTAAGAGTCACAAACAACATTAAAAGAAACAAACACTTGTAAAATTCCAGGATGCAATTTTGGATGACAAGGCCATCCCAAAGCAAGGCCATCCCTAAGCTTGTATGTTCCAGAAGGTCTTACACTATATATCTAGTCAGCATATCAATAATTAAATGTTTCAGGTCATTCTGATTATAAGCTTTGTTCTCAATACTTCAAAAGCTTAAAGAATATTAAGAAACTTGTACTTATCCTCAAAGGATAACTTGTTCACCCAAAGTGTGTTTCTTTCTCACTCTGTGTCTTTGAGTCTCAGTTTTATTTTCAGCACTAGCTGAAAATGAGACTTAATCCCAGCAAGTACAAGGATAGACTTTATCACATTTTCGGGGTTTGCTATATTGTGGCTTCCATGAGCAAGCAGGTCCATCATGAAGATGTACCAAGTAGGCACTGAATAATACTTAGTAGTCATAAAAAAATCCCTACTCAAAGTACACTTTTGCAGAACAGGTAGACATAGGTTTCAATGAGAAATACCAGGCCATTGAAAAATAGAAACTACTATTAAATGAGAGAGGTAGAGAAAGATTGGAAGAGCCAACCTGAATGGCCTCTCATGGTTGAAAGTGAAACAATTTGAGCTCAGAAAGATGAGTAATGAAAATGGAGTAAAGACGAAGATGGTGACCAAAGAGGTGGCATTGATCAAGAGGCACTGCACTTACAAGTTTATTTGTTGAACTGAAGCCCCTCGTGCAACTACTTAAAGATTAAAAAGAGGGAACCTTGATTTAATAAGTGATCTTGGTGAGGATGAATCCTGGTTGCTGGGCTACAGGAAAAAAGATGTTTGGAAAGCAACAAAGTCATGTATTCACAAAGCAGTGTTGAGATGAATATACCATCACAGAGCAATCATAGCTGACAAATAGAAGCCTGTGGCTCCTGAGGTATGTAGTGTAAAGAATGCTACAGCATTCTTGTCAAAGGTGTTCAAACTACATCTAACCAGGAACAGACAACAAGGCAAGGCCAGAGCCCGGCATTCTACAAGTTAACTGTCCTGCACTAGCCAAACTATCAGTGGTAAGAAGAAAGATAAAAATGCAGAGAGTTGTTTCTAAAATTTGCAACCAAAAATAAAACCATCAAGGACTTTTTTGACAGCAACTGAGAGAAATATGAGTGAGCATATAATTAGATATTGTTAACATTAGTTTTGACCAAAAAATAGAACAGTATTTATTTAACATACTGGAAAATTACCATTGACATACACTTTGATAAACACATTGAAGTTGAACAACTCTCTGACAGACCAAAAGAGTAAGACAATCTTAAGATGATCTGTACTGATTTCCAGATAATACAACAGCATGGAGGTAGAAGGATAGTCTAGATTTACCTCAGTTGAAGTCACAAAACATGAGCTTCTTTGAGTTTCTTCTGGCCTTTGTGTACTTTTAATGTCTTCATTACTTTATTTGCTCCTCTGCTCTTTGTTCTGTAGTGCCAAGGACAATGCTGGATGTATGTCAGTGATTTAGAAAATGAACACTCAGTAAATTATTAATATTTGTACCTGCTTCTATGACTCAAGTCTTACTTTAACAAAGAACTCATGGGTGTTGCTTCCTGTGTTTTCTTGAGTGTGGTAACAGAATTCTGCTTGTTGTAGAAATGTAATGCTTTTGTTTCTAGGAGACAAGGTTGATGTATTTAGAACCAAAGCATCGTAATATCTTTCCAAAAATGACTTTCAAATGATACACCCAATAAATAAAAAGTAGATATATACTTCATTCCTTCCCAAAATATGTATGTCCATATTACAAACATCTATAATACACACATACATATATATCCATGTATGTAACACATACAAATATATAACACGTAGTAAGGGGAGAAAGATTAAACAAATGTGATTGAGCTCCACCTAAGATGTCAATACAGAAGTGCATTGCACCAGAAAGTTCAGTGTCCTCAAAACAGAATGACCATGGCATGAACCAAGCGAGAGACATCTGTCCCCTCCAAAATGAGCAGATGTCTTCACCCAAGAGCTCCAGAATATCAATTCAGCAACAATCTCCTAAATGAGGTGGAAATAATCCTTTAAGTTCCACTCAGGCATCCTCTCATGTTAATTTCATAATTTGACCTTTATGATGTTAGTAAATTACCATATTTTGATTGAAACAAAACACATACAGCACTTTTCCAAATGACAACGCTTGGCCCGTCTGCGCCTGACAGCAAACTAAGCCCCAAGACACAGGGCTCTGTGCTTCTTCAGTCCGGCTTTTATCCAAGCACATTTGGTTCCAGGTACAACTTTGACATCCAACAGATTTAAGCAAACATAATTACAGGTAAGCAATCTACATGAGTCCAGTTTTTCTGATCTGCACTGCAGCTGTCTGAGAGGGAGACAGGTCCAGAACTCTCCTGGGAGTTTGTTAGAGAAAGCTCTAATAATCTTCCCTAGCACAGTGAGGCATATCTGACACTAAGTGTGAATAACCTATAGTGCACCACCAATGGGGCATCTTTCAGGTAGGGTTCACCACTACGATGGGTGTAGCAGTTGTTCAAATACCAAGCTATTCTGTCCCAGTTGGTACATAAATGCCCTCCAACTCTACTTATCACAGCTTTCTGGGCTTCCCACTCCACAGGACCTCTCTCACCATCATCACTTCCCCATAACCCATGGACCACCCCAATATGGAGCTCCAACCAAACCACTCTTCATTAGAGATGTTTTAAACAGCACTTTGCCTTCTGAACTCCTGTTCTTCTGGGGTGAGGTGGCTATTTTATTCATCTTTGCATTGCTGAACTCACTACCAGCTAAGTACATCAGAAAGCATCCACTGAGTAAGAAGAGGAGTCAGTGATGAGGTAGGGCTTTCTATGCCCCACTGGTTAAACAGCAGAGAACTTAAAAGGTTAGGACGAAGATTATACTGCCTTTGAGCCATACCTAAGTTTTAAGGGCAAAGCCATAGAAAATCCAGAGGCCTGAGGCATGATCTTATCTATAAGGCAATTCTACTACAAAGAATGCTCTCTCTCTCTCTTTCTCCATATATATATATTTTTTTAATTTTTTTGTCATGGGGCTTGAACTCTGGGCCTGAGCACTGTCCCTCAGCTCTTCAGCTCAAGGCAAGCACTCTACCATTGAGCCACAGGACCATTTCCAGTTTTCTGGTGGTTTATTGGAGATAAGAGTCTCACGGACTTTCCTACTCAGGCTGGCTTTGAACCACGATCTTTAGACCTCAGCCTCCTGAGTAGCTAGGATTATAGGTGTGAACCACTGGCGCCGGACTTCTAAGTACATTTTTAAAATAACAAACATACTCAGGGGTTTTTTTTCAAAGTAAAAAAGCCAACTCTATCCATATTGGTCTTCCCACCAAATGCTTTATGGACAATAGAACCACTGTTCTTTGAGATGCACTTTGGTCTTTATTTCTAGTTCCCTAAAGGAAGCTAAGCCTCAATTAAAAAAAAACTAATTGTAACTACCTCATAACAAGTAGGACAGGAAGAAACAAAGAGGTAAACCAAACACTTGAAGGATATTAAAGAAGTGGATACTCTAGCACATAGTATGCGGCAGCTCTTATGAGATCAAGCCCCTTCTCTAACTGTCCTCTAAAGTCTGGCGAATGTTGGAAACATGGTGGGGGGGAAGATCGGGTGGGGGGAGAGGGGAGTATGGGAAGGGATGGGAAGGGGAAACAAAGAGGAGGCAACAATGCTTGATAAGAAATGTACTCGTTATCTTGCCCATGTAATTGTAACTCCTCTGTATGGTATTCTCACAATAAAAATAAATAAATAAATAATAATAATAAATAAATAAATAATAAAAATAAAAAAAGACTTTAGAATGGAAAAAAAAGAGAAGCAGCTGTCACAAAAGGAGCAGAGAAACAACTGCTGATACTGAGCCAGTCATTTTGCATGTAACTACGTAGAACACTCTCTCCTCAAAAGTAGGTACTGTTGGGACCTGGTGGCTCATGCCTATAATCCTAGCTACTCTGGACGCTGAGCTATGAAGATCATGGTTCAAAGCAGCCTGGGCAGGAAAGTATATGAGACTCTTATCTCCAATTAACCACCAGAAAACTGGAAGTGGAGCTGGGGTTCAAAGTGGTAGAATGCTAACCTTAAGTGAAAGAGCTTGGGGACAAGCCCTGATTAGGGTAAGCCCCATGACACCCCTTCCCCCCAACACACACACACACACACATACAAGTAGGTTCTGACTCTATAGTGGTCCAGAGAATCAGGTGGGTTCTAGAACATGCCTAGCCACTTGTTAGCCTCTATCTCAGATCTGAAGAGCATTCTGAACTCTTTTCCCACTAAAGTTCCATGCCTCTGGTACTTAGCCATCACCTCTCTACACACTTAGGGCCAAAAGTCACTAGGAGCCTCTAAATGTTGAAAAACATATATATTGTCTCCTATCTTGATTTCACATCTGGTAGTAACAGCAACTAATCTCAAGGAGCTAATTTGGTATTTCTGGAAGAACTGTGAACATCGGTACCAGGATGTAACAGAGCTCCATGAGAAGGAATGCCAGTGTTTCTCCAGGCTCTGGTCTTGCTCTGTGTCTCACTATGCTCATCAACAGCTAATTACTTTTCCTCCTATATCTAGCCTCACCAACCATAAAATGCTGCAAGTAAATGTCACGGTTTCAGATCCCACCACATGGACAATGTGACAAATACCTGCTGCATACTAATTATGTGAGAGGTGAAAATAGAGGAAGAAAGAATTGAGATAGGGAAAAGCTGGCCAATAAAGCAGGTGTTATCTAACAGGTCACCTCCGTGGATGACTCTGGAGCTTAATCCTACTGGGCAATTCTAGGAGACAATGTAGAGTCACATCTACCTCAATCTGCCCATCTGAAGGGCAAGGGAGCTGGAGAATAATACATACTACTCCCATCAGCCATTGGCTATAGGCTATTACAGAGGTCAACTTCTAGCTTTCCATAGCTGGCCAGAGAGCAAAGTGAGCTTCTGGTCTCTAAGTCTTTTGGCAAAGGAGTAAACAGCTGGCACCTGGCCTGTGTGCAGTGAAATGGTAAATACAAGGAGCCAAAGGCAAGGCTTGGGTAGAGTCTGTTTCCTGACAGACTCCTAATGTAAGTTATTACTGAACCAGTGGATAGCATGTGAGAGGTCACCTTTTATACAGAGGGCTTTAGACCTCTCAGGAGAAAGGTGTCCTGAAAACATAAATCCAAAAAGGCAACTCTACTTCCTTGACAAGGAGAGAGCTGGAGAGAACTGATGAGCCCTCTTCAAGGTAGGTGTAACTGTCTGCAGCAACTCAAAGGAGACAGGGCAGCTACCTCGTCAGCTGTTTCAAAAAACGCATTTCAAGGTAAATTTGTGTCTAGGAATGTAAGTCTATTTGACCATCTGGGACTCAGTGGGTGACTGGACAAAGATGGCCGTGGCCTTGCTGTGGCTGCTTTTCCCTCAAGGCAGGTCACACGGGAACCATCGTGGGAAGCAGAGCAGAAATGAAAGCACCACTTAGCAAGGGACAAGAAATAGAAACAGGAGAATCCTGATACCCATACATAAACACAGCCACCCCGCCACCCCATACTTCTCCTTGGAAATCAATGAGACTTCAATTTTATTGACTGATTGTAGATTTGGAAATGCTGGAAGTCTGTTTTCTTGTACAAAGACCTCAACTATATTCTTGTTTTGGTCTCTGGAGTTCTCCCTAACTAAGGTGACCTTATCCCACTCCTATGGCCAACCTGACCTCCATCCTCATATCAGAATCCCCAGGGGGACTCAGAAAGACTTAGCTTCTGACTGACTTACTGCTCCCCTTGTCAGAACTTAATTCCAGACTTTTTGAACCACTAGACATTTTCAAAATTAGATTGATCTTTCTGATTTATGGGCCATAGCTCAAATTAAAAAGGCAACCCACGTCCTGTCAAATGGACCATTGCCTTTGCTTATGTGATGTGGAGACGCTAATATTTTCCAGCCCACCACTCAAAGATGTCTATAGACAAAGTCCCTTCCATGGGTGTTGTTGTTGTTGTTGTTTTGTGTGTGTGTGTGCGTGTGTGTGTTGTGTGTGTGTGTGTGTGTATGTGTGTGTGTGTGTGCATGCATGCGCCAGTCCTAGGCTTGAACTCAGGGCCTGGGCACTTCACTGAGCTTCTTTTGCTCAAGGAGAGCATTCTATTACTTGAGCCACAGCTCTATTTCTGGCTTTTTGTGTGTGTGATTAATTAGAGATAAATGTCTCACAGATGTTTCTACTTGGGCTGAATCACAACCTTCAGATCTCAGTCTCCTGAACAGGTAGGATTACAGGCATGAGCTACTGGGGCCTGGCTCCTTCCATGGCTTCTTATGTGAGGCCTGGTGACCAGCTTTTCTTCTCCTGTCTTTGAGCCTTTACGTCACTTCTCTCTCCCCTGCAGAAGATTAAAGTGGTAGGAACCAGGGCCTCATCTTTCCCAGCATCCTCTCTCATTCCAATGTTCTCCCAGTCTTCTGTTTTTGTGGTTGCACTGCTGGCTATCCAATAGGGCGGTGACCTTCCTACCACTACAGCCATTGTCTCCGCAGAGACCATACATTTATGAACTTAGGACTATTCCAAGCAAGCAGAGCACTACTCCTGGAAATCCCATAGCCACAATCACACAAAGAGGCACCTGCACTTTGTAAGAAAAGTCTGTGGCCACATGAGGTTGAGAGATCTGTCTGTAGCCATATAACCATGTGAGATAGGACTGCATCGCCAATGTTTTAGCACAAATATGATTTCTTTCCAGAACAATCCATTCCATTCCTACTTAGTACTAATTGGGAGATTACTCAAATGTGCATCTTCTCTTATAGAAATCCTGGCTCCATGACCTGGTTCTGAGACCAGTATGCTCAGGAAAATCTGTCCTGGGAGCCCTGCGACATATTCATTGAACATTTCAACGTAAGTCGTCCCAATCTGGAAGAAAAGAAGGGGAAGTAGATATGCCCAGCCAAGAGGAACTGCGTAAGCTGTAGGAACAGGTATGAGTGCAAGGATAAGTGGGTTTGAGGACAATAACACAAGAGTTCTTTTCTTTGCAAAAACAAGGAAACAAAGCAGATAACCTCCTAGAGCTGAGAAAGAGTAAGTGTGCCCCAGAAGCCAACGGTTTAACTGCCAGCATGATGGCTTGGTGACCCATAGGATCACAGCAAATTTCCTCAGCACTTTGATATGATGTGGCCTTCACCTTCATATCAAAACATTCCATTAATGTTTTTAAATGATACAGGGACAACATGTAAATTCTTCATCTGACATACCAGGCCTTCTGCTCACCTGTGTCTGGACACACCTACAAACCAAGGCTTTGTAGACATAACCATATGTTATGACAAGCCTTTGTCTGGGTAAAGGCCATAGAATGTACCGCATGCTAGAGTGGCAGGTATCTCAGGCTATCTGAAAAGTCAAGAACCTTCCACGGTGAGTCCCTTCTATGTGCAGCTGAGGAAAACCTCATTCCTGAGTGATAATGTTCAAGTGTCCAGGTTAGGAATTTAGAATCGAACCAAGGGACCTTTAATCCAACCTCACCTTTAATCTGACCTTCCTCAAAAACTATTGGCCATGAAAGAACATTGGTCTTTAGTCCTGGGAATTTACAGTAAAACCACAGATAAACCTGGAACAGAGAATTTACAAAGACAAAAGCTTTTAGTGGTCACTGGCAGAACCCAGGTGTTTTACATGTCTGCTGACCAGCATGATCAACTCTGACTTACATTAGGGAAGGCTATTAAACTTAAGTGTCCTCTCCTGAACCCAGTCCTTGAAACCAGTTCATCCTAGGTTGGAGCATTGTCCTGTCTTTTGGGTCTGTGCTTTGAAAATGTTTCAGCTCCTGGGGTAGCCCAAGTTTCTAAAGCCTCAATGGTATTAAACTTGCCAGTGGCCCTTCCTGATACTGGCTTAAAAAAGCATTAAAAAGGTTCCAAGACAAGAGGAATTGGCCCCAATGTTACAGTAATCCACAAAACCTCCTCTGAAAGCAGAGGTTAGCTAGAATCAGCAGCCAGTATACCAAAGTCATGGTAGATTTAATGTCTTGGATTCTTGGTTAAATCTCAAAATCTGACTTGTTAAGCCAGGAAGGAAGGAAGGGAGGGAGGGTGGGAGGGAAAAAAAGAGAGAAAGAAAGAGAGAAAGAGAGAGAGAGAGAAAGAAAGAAAGAGACAGAAAGAAAGAAAGAAAGAAAGAAAGAAAGAAAGAAAGAAAGAAAGAAAGAAAGAAAGAAAGAAAGAAAGAAAGAAAGAAAGAAAGAAAGAAAGAGAAGGAAAGAAAGAAAGAGAGAAAGAACGAATGAACGAACAGACAGGAAGGAAGGAAGGACAGAAAGACAGAAAGACCTAGGAGAAGCAAGTTCAGACCGTGGAGATGAAATAGGCCAGCAGCTAAGATTAGGGCAGGACTCCAGGCCTACTCAGGTTATGTGGCCCAGTCACGTCAGGGGCAAATGGAAGGGACCAGACACCTCTCCTGTTGTTCCTCCTAGGGGAAGCATTGATTGAATTCTCCCTCAGAAAGGACAAAATACACTGTTCCACTTTGTCTCTCTATTGCAGGAAGAAGGGAGTAATAACAAAGGTCAAGAGGGAAAAAGGAATAAACCACAATACTCGAGAACCCTTGGGCCCTTATCTGGTAGGTCCTGACACTGCTGATTATACAAAGTACAGTCAATATGGGGACAGTGAATGAGAGTGACCTATGTGTATGTGAGCTATGAGACCAGAAAAATCTGTGGCCAGACCATGCCAATGATCACCCCTGACCACCAAGAGTCATTCTGCAGCAGTGTGACATTCAGCTAGCCCTGTGGATAGCTTGAGGTTTTGAGCAAATGCAGAAGCATCAGGCAACTCCCTGGTTTTGTTAAAGGGCTCAAATAAACTTCACCACCTTTCTTGATCCCTGTCAGCATAAAGACTGGATCAGATATGTGTTGAAACAAAGTCAATCTAACAAGCCATGGGACAGAGTCACCCAACAAGTAGCAAAATAAAATATAAAATGTACCTCATTGATGTTTCATGATCCTTACAAGTGCTCACAGATACACAAAGGAGATCATGAAGAATGCTGCCCTCTCAATCCCCTGTTTAAAAAGGCTCATTTCCTCATATTTCAAAAGTGGTAAAGTTAGAAGTATATGTAAAGGTTTTTAATTTAATCAGTACTGTTTAGATTTTCTAAAATAAGTACATATTCTAAAATGATCCAAATTTTTAAAAATCAAGAATATAAATATAAAAGCTCTCTATTTCTCTCTCTTTCTCTCTCTCTCTATATATATATATTAAACTATTCTAAGTTTATATATTACTGAACAGTTTTCTAAACTACCGTCTTCATCCGGTCTACACCTTGGGTGACCTGTTTACAATGCCTGACAATTATATGACCTTCCTACAAACAAGAATGAAACTGTTCGCTGAAGGAAAACAAAAAAGAACTCTTCTAAAACTGTGCCTGTGATCTAATACATCTATCAACCATTTCCACTTGAAAATGACATTAGCACATTAAAAAATTGATCAAGTGCCATTCTGGTTCATGCAGCAATTTCCTATTCCAAGACTTATTGTTCTTATAGTGTACCCTCACTTCCATTCAATGTTCCAGAAACACTAATTAGAATGATAGTTGGAAATAAAGGCAAAATTACTCATTACTCATAACAGATGGATAGAAGTAACTATTTTTTCCCTAGCCACCATTAGCTTGTAGTTCCTGAAGGCTAAAATGGTGTTCTTTCCCTCTGCAGGCCTCCTTACCTCCAGGAGAATGCCTGGCCCAGCACAAAAGGTCAGAGACTATGTGAACCATTGAATGAATCTGCCTATGAAATTGCTACCTCCCTGTATTCCCTGTATGTGGTGTTAGATTAATTTATCACGTAGAAGAGAACTTATGAGTGAATTCCTCCAGCTAAAACCTCTTACTTCAAGTCTCGGTTCTTGTGCAAGCCTCGGTTCTTGAACCTATGATTCAGGCTCTTGACCAAATTTCTGTTATCTGAATTCAAGTCCACACACACACACACACACACACACACACACACACACACACACACACACACACACACTGGTTCAGGCTCTTGACCAAATTTCTCAGTTATCTGAATTCAAGTCCACACACACACACACACACACACACACACACACACACCAAAGTTCTAATGGCCCCAAAATGTGCTTCTTAATGAAAGGAAGAGAAGGACAGAAGGAAAAAAAGAGGAAAGGAGGGAGGGAGGGAGAAATTTCACAGAAGGAAAAAACAAAAGCATTCAGAGATTCTCTAGAATTAAACACAATTTGACGATGAACTCAGAAAACAATTTTTTTCTAAGATTTAAAGCACCCTAGATGTCCTTGGAGTTTGTCTTTGAACTTTCCCCAGAAAATTAAACGTGGTTAAAGAAACAGGTAGTGGAAGAAGAGGGGAGCATGTCGATACACAGCATCTGGAAAGTATGACTCCAGAGTGAGTTATGTAACTGGCAGCAGAGAGCAGCACCAGGTTCTGTTTATGTTCTTGGTGCCCAGGCGATTGCAACATAGACAATGGCTCCAGCAAGGATTTCACATGCCACAGACATCTGCAAAGAAGAACTGGACTATAAGCAGTAAGGTGCCTCCCCAGGTAGTCATAGGTCAGTTGTAGAGCCCTGACCTTCAAGAGCATTGGCCTGGACTAGAAAAAACACAGTTCTGATAAACATCTTGCCTCCCTAAAAACCTTCTTCCTTCCCTGTTCAAGTGCTCCTGCACAATCTTACTGATTTTTATTTTAAGTACCATATACTTACTGAACACATACTAGTTTGGGTCTTTTCAAAGTCTACTGTGCACAAAGTCACTGAGAACATTTGAAATTCCCATTAGGCCTCCTTGGGTGTAGCTGCACCCCTGAGCTTCTTCATGAATAAGAAGTTCCTAGCTAGGATGGGGCCTCTGGTCCTCAAATAACAATCTGAGGGGCAAGATACTAGAATATGGTGGGAAAATGGTGGAAAAATGATGGAAGGTACAGAATAAAAACAAGGGTCTATATACTGAGAAACTGCAAATGGGTAAACAGATACCAACATACCTAGATGAGACAGGTAGGAAATGACACCAGCTCATCCATGAACAAATGGCTAAGTGCCATTTCCAAGGACTTTAACAGGTACTTAAAACTGCTTTTGTTAATAAGCACAATTCTTCACTTGATCCCCTAACTAAATTAAGTAGGATAAAAGCCTTCATCTCTTTCCTTTAACCCAAAGTTCTAGGTCAGACTCATGCTTAACTCTGAACATTAGCTTGTTAATCACTCAAGAAGTGTTTCTCTAAAACCCTGAGAAATCTAAACTATCACATCGACCTTCAAAACTGAGGGCACAAAATTAAGAATAAGAGGCATCAATCAAATTTTACAACATCCTATTCCTGATCCCCCATAAAGATGTCTAAAAATACTACTGTCCCAAACCTGCAGATACTATGAATTCCAGGAACAGCAGAGCTTGCAAAACAGACCATGCCCCGATGAGACTACACCAAATCAGGAATAATCATCTCAAGGGAACTAGATTGTGACCTTAAGGAACAAGGACTTTGTGGGGCCATCTTGCAGAACCAGAACTGAGAAAATGATAAAAAAAACATTTCGTTTTGGCCTCTACTGTTTAATTATACATACTTCTTTGAGCCGGGCGCCGGTGGCTCACGTCTGTAATCCTAGCCACTCAAGAGGCTGAGATCTGAGGATCTAGGTTCAGACTCTTATCTCCAATAAACTACTAGAAAACCAGAAGTGGCGCTGTGGCTCAAGCAGTAGAATGCTCATCTTGAGCTCAAGAGTGCAGGGATAGGGCCCAAGCCCAGAGTTCAAACCCCATGACCGACCAAACAAAAAATAAGAAAAGACAAAAACAAAAACATACTTCTTTGTGGTGTGTATGTGTATGTGTTTTCTGTTTGTTCTGTACTTTTATATGTAGCATTTTTATTATATTTTTATTACCTTTAAGTAGTTTTACAAAGGGCTCACAATTCAACATGTCAATGTATGAGTACAGTGCACCATGACCAGTAACACCCCTTTCACTGTTCTCTCTCATCCCTTACAATCCCACCCATACATACTTCTCATTCCCTGCCTTAATTCTTTCTCTATGTAACCCTAAAGTTCATATCAGTACCTGAAAGAGATAACTGGAGGACAAAGAATTTCCTTATTGTTTTTCCTAAAGGAGACATGTTGGTAAACCTCCTTTCCCTGCTTTTAACTACTACCTACTCATCTCTCTGTTCTGCCTATGAGACAAGTGGCCAAGCACAGTCTGATGGGTCTCACAGAGCCTTCTGCCCTAAAACTCTGTTAATACTACATCCAATGTCAAGTTTGCCTCTGCTCAGCCCCTCAGGGTATGCTGAAGGATTCTAGTGCAGCAGGGTTAGGATAGCTAAGTAGGATGAATTCTGGGGGTGGAGTGTGATGTTCTGCCACCTTGACCTTGCCCAGTGACTCAGAACTGCCTAGGGGCACAGGGCACATGGGCTACAGGACAGAAGCCCAGCTCTCCAGCAGGAGCACATATTCTTGACTGTTTATCCCCCAGATGATGATTCTACATCTGCATGGGTATGGCGAAGAATGACAAATTTAAAGAGTGGTGTCAAATTTAACTTCCTAAAGAGATAAGAATCCGTAAAAATACAAAAAAAAGGACAATCCTGCGGTGAGCATTACTCATGACAGGTAGGACTCTGGTCCCTTTGAAAAACAACAGCCTTGAGTACCGTGGAGTTTACTGTTTTCTGTACCTAACACAGGAGAGGCAAAGGAAGCTGTAAGCTATCACTTTCCAAAATTCGGTACCACAGGAACCATCTGTGAGTCTCATATGTACATTCATATTCAGAAGGTCCAGGTAGGTTAGACCCTGGAATATGCATTCCTAATATGCTCATAGGTGATACTGATGCTTCTGGGATCATCCTTGGACCACACTGAATAACAGGTGGCTACAAAATGTGCCAACCATTTCATTAAACCCTTTAACTATATTAGTTAATATAGTATTCTAGTCATGCTTTTAGGTTCAACACATATGAGGTTGATGAGGATGCCCATATCCAGCAAAGTGAAGAATCCTAATAAAGGGAACGGGAAGGACCATATTTCTAATCTGTTTGCAGTCAATCTGCCTAGGCTCATTTCTTCTAGTGATACCTCCTATCAAGAGGAACAGAGGAATAGAAAATGATGATGAGTACCATTGAAATATATGACATGTCTGTTTGCAGATAGCAAAAAAAAAAAGGCTCACTGAAAGCTGTTAGCAATAGTGGGTCTGGAAAAAACAGAACAAGAACAATAGAGGGGCAGTAGTAGGACTAATATATAATATATGCACATGTGGAATATCACAGTAAAACCCCTTTGTGCAATTAAAATAGGGAGAAAAAGAATGACCGGAAAGTAAAACAGGTTATATTGAGGGTCAGGTACCAACCAAAGGGTGCATAGTTAATAGAGAGGTGAATAAGGGTGAAAATGTTTAAGGTATTTTATATGCATGTATGAAAATAGAACAATGAAGCCTGCTGAAATTATTCTGAGGAGGAGGAACAGGTTGAGTGATGATGAAGGGTTGTGGAGCAGGTGAACTTAATCCAGGCATATTGTAACAAAACATTGTAATAAGCTCCCTCATACAATGAATATATGCTAATAAGATTTTTTTAAGAAAAGAAGATTAGCAAGTTATAATTTTTTTTGGCATTGGCCTATAAAGCAGTAGATGGGACAGTTGCCTCTGTAGTAATAAAACAGGAGGTTCTGGTCTCAATTGTAAGATGTTACCATAATAGACATCCTCAACAAAGTCATGGCATTAATTTGTCATGAGAAAGTCAAATCCACATTTAATGGAGTCAGAGTCACAAGGCAAGAATATACAGAATTTCTTTAGAAAGATATCAATCAAATACGTATCAGTTTCATAGATGGCCTGACATTTGAAGACATGTTTCATTTCATTTATTCAACTACATTCAACAAACGATTGTTGAGTCTCTCCATGTGCAAAGGAACTGCTTCAGCAGTAACCATTTAGGCGGAAACCATTTCTCTATGACACTAGATAAATGAGGTACTCAAGTCAAAATGCAGACTCCTCAACAATGGAATAAAGTCCCCATTGCAGCCTCTGACTCTGTTAGTATTCCTCTGTCCCAACTTGCTGATTTCAGATATTTTGGTTAAAAAAAATCTCAAAAAGGTTTGTAGAGTGCATTAAATATAAAACCTATGTCGATAAGCCCTCAGCCAAATGCATGGCAAATAGACTGGGGACTTTGTGTGATCTGGCTTTCCAATACCTGCTCTTAGAGGACACCATGAAGGTCACCTTTTGCTAGTTTGTGACCTGGGGACAAGGGTAGACTCTTGGTTTCTTTTTGGTCTCTCATAAACAATGTGAGTAATAAAAGAAATATCTTGAGTCCTTTTTTTTTTTTTTTGCAATTTCATAATGAAGCCAGTTCAGGTCCAAGAGGCAGTCTTCTTTAGGCAAGGACTATCTGAGCAACGTTCAAAGATGTGGACTAAGGAAACTGGAAGCCAAGAAGTAGGTTATGCCAAGGTTGGCCAGTGTATCTACAGAGAGCTCTTTTCCTTCCAAAACACTTCTTTACCAGTCTGTTTGAAAATCTCATAGGCATGAATAGTGGATCTAATTTAATCAACAGTTGACTTAGTTTGATGAATATGAAACATGCTTATGTAAGCAAGGGCTAAGTGGAAGGGGAAAAGAATTCACCTGGTGGTCATCATCCCTTCCTGTTCTCACTTTATATTCCTGTTGAAGGGAGCTATTAAGTCCAACTAATGACAATGACATATCACTTTCAAAACTTCTTTGTTGGGCTGGAGACATGGCTCAAATGTTAAAGCCATTGTCTAGAAGGTGTGAGACCCTGAATTTCAATCCCCAATATAGCCCTCTCCCCCAAAAAATCTTTATTTCCATTAATATCAGGAACAAGAAAAACCTAAGTACAGTAATTCCTCCCCAGGGAGAACAACTTTCAAGACACTCAGGCATTACGTGATGCTGCAAATACCACCAAACATAGATGTTGTATTTCCCTGTCCATACACATATAAATTAGCTTCACATATAAATTAGCTGCAGCAAGGTATTACTAACCAATAGTAAATTAGATAATTACAAAACTATATGGTCAGCCGGGCACTGGTGGCTCACGCCTGTAATCCTAGCTACTCAGGAGGCTGAGATCTGAGGATCGTGGTTCAAAGCCAGCCCGAGCAGGAGAGACCTTGAGACTCCTATCTCCAATAAACCACCAGAAAACCGGAAGTGGCACTGTAGCTCAAGTGGTAGAGCGCTCGCCTTGAGCTGAAGAGCTGAGGGACAGCACCCAGGCCCAGAGTTCAAGCCCCACGACCGAC